>NW_027464204.1:0-181986 GCF_050947455.1 Rhinoderma darwinii | reverse complement strand
CTCTCCCCCCTGTGTCTCTGTCACTCTCCACCTGTCTCTCTCCCCCCTGTGTCTCTGTCTCCCCCCCCTGTGTCTCTGTCTCCCCCCCTGTGTCTCTGTCACTCTCCAACTGACTCTCCCCCCCGTGTCTCTGTCTCCCCCCCGTGTCTCTGTCTCCCCCCCGTGTCTCTGTCTCCCCCCCGTGTCTCTGTCTCCCCCCCGTGTCTCTGTCTCCCCCCCGTGTCTCTGTCTCCCCCCCGTGTCTCTGTCTCCCCCCGTGTCTCTGTCTCCCCCCGTGTCTCTGTCTCCCCCCGTGTCTCTGTCTCCCCCCGTGTCTCTGTCTCCCCCCGTGTCTCTGTCTCCCCCCGTGTCTCTGTCTCCCCCCGTGTCTCTGTCTCCCCTCCGTGTCTCTGTCTCCCCCCCGTGTCTCTGTCTCCTCCACCCGTGTCTCTGTCTCCCCCCCCTGTGTCTCTGTCTCCCCCCCTGTGTCTCTGTCTCCCCCCCTGTGTCTCTGTCTCCCCCCCGTGTCTCTGTCTCCCCCCCTGTGTCTCTGTCTCCCCCCCCTGTGTCTCTGTCTCCCCCCCCTGTGTCTCTGTCTCCCCCCTGTGTCTGTCTCCCCCCCCTGTGTCTCCCCCCCTGTGTCTCCCCCCCTGTGTCTCTCTCCCTCCCCCCGTGTCTCTGTCACTCTCCACCTGTCTCTCTCCCCCCTGTGCCTCTCTCCCCCGTGTCTCTGTCACTCTCCACCTGTCTCTCTCCCCCCTGTGTCTCTGTCTCCCCCCCTGTGTCTCTGTCTCCCCCCCTGTGTCTCTGTCTCCCCCCCTGTGTCTCTGTCTCCCCCCCTGTGTCTCTGTCTCCCCCCCCTGTGTCTCTGTCTCCCCCCCCCTGTGTCTCTGTCTCCCCCCCCCTGTGTCTCTGTCTCCCCCCCTGTGTCTCTGTCTCCCCCCGTGTCTCTGTCTCCCCCCCTGTGTCTCTGTCTCCCCCCTGTGTCTCTGTGTCCCCCCCCTGTGTCTCTCTCCCTCCCCCCGTGTCTCTGTCACTCTCCACCTGTCTCTCTCCCCCCCTGTGCCTCTCTCCCCCTGTGTCTCTGTCACTCTCCACCTGTCTCTCTCCCCCCTGTGTCTCTGTCTCCCCCCCTGTGTCTCTGTCTCCCCCCTGTGTCTCTGTCACTCTCCAACTGTCTCTCCCCCCCGTGTCTCTGTCTCCCCCCCGTGTCTCTGTCTCCCCCCCGTGTCTCTGTCTCCCCCCCGTGTCTCTGTCTCCCCCCGTGTCTCTGTCTCCCCCCGTGTCTCTGTCTCCCCCCCGTGTCTCTGTCTCCCCCCGTGTCTCTGTCTCCCCCCCGTGTCTCTGTCTCCCCCCTGTGTCTCTGTCTCCCCCCCTGTGTCTCTCTCCCTCCCCCGTGTCTCTGTCACTCTCCACCTGTCTCTCTCCCCCCCTGTGCCTCTCTCCCCCGTGTCTCTGTCACTCTCCACCTGTCTCTCTCCCCCCTGTGTCTCTGTCACTCTCCACCTGTCTCTCTCCCCCCTGTGTCTCTGTCTCCCCCCCTGTGTCTCTGTCTCCCCCCTGTGTCTCTGTCACTCTCCAACTGACTCTCCCCCCCGTCTCTGTCTCCCCCCCGTGTCTCTGTCTCCCCCCCGTGTCTCTGTCTCCCCCCCGTGTCTCTGTCTCCCCCCCGTGTCTCTGTCTCCCCCCCGTGTCTCTGTCTCCCCCCCGTGTCTCTGTCTCCCCCCCGTGTCTCTGTCTCCCCCCGTGTCTCTGTCTCCCCCGTGTCTCTGTCTCCCCTCCGTGTCTCTGTCTCCCCCCCGTGTCTCTGTCTCCTCCACCCGTGTCTCTGTCTCCCCCCCCGTGTCTCTGTCTCCCCCCCGTGTCTCTGTCACTCTCCACCTGTCTCTCTCCCCCCCTGTGTCTCTGTCTCTCCCCCCGTGTCTCTGTCACTCCCACCTGTCTCTCTCCCCCCTGTGTCTCTCTCCCCCCTGTGTCTCTCTCCCCCCGTGTCTCTGTCTCCCCCCCGTGTCTCTGTCTCCCCCCCTGTGTCTCTGTCTCCCCCCCTGTGTCTCTGTCTCCCCCCGTCTCTCTCCCTCCCCCCCGTGTCTCTGTCTCCCCCCTGTGTCTCTGTCTCCCCCCTGTGTCTCTGTCTCCCCCCCTGTGTCTCTCTCCCTCCCCCCGTGTCTCTGTCACTCTCCACCTGTCTCTCTCCCCCCCTGTGCCTCTCTCCCCCCTGTGTCTCTGTCACTCTCCACCTGTCTCTCTCCCCCCTGTGTCTCTGTCTCTCCCCCCGTGTCTCTGTCTCTCCCCCCGTGTCTCTGTCTCTCCCCCCGTGTCTCTGTCACTCTCCACCTGTCTCTTTCCCCCCTGTGTCTCTGTCTCCCCCGTGTCTCTGTCTCCCCCCGTGTCTCTGTCTCCCCCCGTGTCTCTGTCTCCCCCGTGTCTCTGTCTCCCCCCGTGTCTGTCTCCCCCCGTGTCTGTCTCCCCCCGTGTCTGTCTCCCCCCGTGTCTGTCTCCCCCCGTGTCTGTCTCCCCCCCCGTGTCTCTGTCTCCCCCCCCGTGTCTCTGTCTCCCCCCCCTGTGTCTCTGTCTCTCACCCCGTGTCTCTGTCTCCCCCCGTGTCTCTGTCACTCTCCACCTGTCACTCTCCACCTGTCTCTCTCCCCCCCCTGTGTCTCTCTCTCCCCCCGTGTCTCTCTCTCCCCCCGTGTCTCTCTCTCCCCCCGTGTCTCTCTCTCCCCCGTGTCTCTCTCTCCCCCGTGTCTCTCTCTCCCCCCGTGTCTCTCTCTCCCCCCGTGTCTCTCTCTCCCCCCGTGTCTCTCTCTCCCCCCGTGTCTCTCTCTCCCCCCGTGTCTCTCTCTCCCCCGTGTCTCTCTCTCCCCCGTGTCTCTCTCTCCCCCGTGTCTCTCTCTCCCCCGTGTCTCTCTCTCCCCCCGTGTCTCTCTCTCCCCCCGTGTCTCTCTCTCCCCCCGTGTCTCTCTCTCCCCCCGTGTCTCTCTCTCCCCCCGTGTCTCTCTCTCCCCCGTGTCTCTCTCCCCCCGTGTCTCTCTCTCCCCCCGTGTCTCTCTCTCCCCCCGTGTCTCTCTCTCCCCCCGTGTCTCTCTCTCCCCCCGTGTCTCTCTCTCCACCTGTCTCTCTCCCCCCCTGTGTCTCTGTCTCCCCCCGTGTCTCTGTCTCCCCCGTGTCTCTGTCTCCCCCCGTGTCTCTGTCTCCCCCCGTGTCTGTCTCCCCCCGTGTCTGTCTCCCCCGTGTCTGTCTCCCCCCGTGTCTGTCTCCCCCGTGTCTGTCTCCCCCCCCGTGTCTCTGTCTCCCCCCCGTGTCTCTGTCTCCCCCCCCTGTGTCTCTGTCTCTCACCCCGTGTCTCTGTCTCCCCCCGTGTCTCTGTCACTCTCCACCTGTCACTCTCCACCTGTCTCTCTCCCCCCTGTGTCTCTCTCTCCCCCTTGTCTCTCCCCCCCCTGTGTCTCTCTCTCCCCCCCTGTGTCTCTCTCTCCCCCCCTGTGTCTCTCTCTCCCCTGTGTCTCTCTCTCCCCCCTGTGTCTCTCTCTCTCCCCCCTGTGTCTCTCTCTCCCCCGTGTCTCTCTCTCCCCCCTGTGTCTCTCTCCCCCCGTGTCTCTCTCTCCCCCCGTGTCTCTCTCTCCCCCCGTGTCTCTCTCTCCCCCCGTGTCTCTCTCTCCCCCCGTGTCTCTCTCTCCCCCCGTGTCTCTCTCTCCCCCCGTGTCTCTCTCTCCCCCCGTGTCTCTCTCTCCCCCCGTGTCTCTCTCTCCCCCCGTGTCTCTCTCTCCCCCGTGTCTCTCTCCCCGTGTCTGTCTCTCCCCCCCCGTGTCTCTCTCCCCCGTGTCTCTGTCTCTCTCCCCCCGTGTCTCTGTCTCTCTCCCCCCGTGTCTCTGTCTCTCTCCCCCCGTGTCTCTGTCTCTCTCCCCCCGTGTCTCTGTCACTCTCCACCTGTCACTCTCCACCTGTCTCTCTCCCCCTGTGTCTCTCTCTCCCCCTTGTCTCTCTCTCCCCCCGTGTCTCTCTCTCCCCCTGTCTCTCTCCCCCCGTCTCTCTCCCCCCGTCTCTCTCCCCCCGTCTCTCTCCCCCCGTCTCTCTCCCCCCCTGTGTCTCTCTCTCCCCCCCTGTGTCTCTCTCTCCCCCGTGTCTCTCTCTCCCCCGTGTCTCTCTCTCCCCCCGTGTCTCTCTCTCCCCCGTGTCTCTCTCTCCCCCCGTGTCTCTCTCTCTCCCCTGTGTCTCTGTCTCTCTCCCCCCGTGTCTCTGTCTCTCTCCCCCCGTGTCTCTGTCTCTCTCCCCCCGTGTCTCTGTCTCTCCCCCGTGTCTCTGTCTCTCCCCCGTGTCTCTGTCTCTCCCCCGTGTCTCTGTCTCTCCCCCGTGTCTCTGTCTCTCCCCCGTGTCTCTGTCTCTCTCCCCCCCCGTGTCTCTGTCTCTCTCCCCCCCGTGTCTCTGTCTCTCCCCCGTGTCTCTGTCTCTCTCCCCCCCGTGTCTCTGTCTCCCCCCTGTCTCTGTCTCTCTCCCCCTGTGTCTCTGTCACTCTCCACCTGTCTCTCTCTCCCCCCGTGTCTCTCTCCCCCCCGTGTCTCTCTCTCCCCCCGTGTCTCTCTCTCCCCCCGTGTCTCTCTCCCCCCCCGTGTCTCTCTCTCCCCCCCTGTGTCTCTCTCTCCCCCCCGTGTCTGTCTCTCTCCCCCCCGTGTCTGTCTCTCTCCCCCCCGTGTCTCTGTCACTCTCCACCTGTCTCTCTCCCCCCCTGTGTCTCTCTCCCTCCTGTGTCTCTCTCTCTCCCCCCTGTGTCTCTCTCCCCCTGTGTCTCTCTCTCCCCCGTGTCTCTCTCTCCCCCGTGTCTCTCTCTCCCCCGTGTCTCTCTCTCCCCCCTGTGTCTCTCTCTCCCCCTGTGTCTCTCTCTCCCCCCTGTGTCTCTCTCTCCCCCCTGTGTCTCTCTCTCCCCCCTGTGTCTCTCTCTCCCCCCTGTGTCTCTCTCTCCCCCCTGTGTCTCTCTCTCCCCCCCTGTGTCTCTCTCTCCCCCCCTGTGTCTCTCTCTCCCCCCCTGTGTCTCTCTCTCCCCCCCTGTGTCTCTCTCTCCCCCCCTGTGTCTCTCTCTCCCCCCGTGTCTGTCCCCCCCCGTGTCTGTCCCCCCCCTGTCTGTCCCCCCCCCTGTCTGTCCCCCCCCCTGTCTGTCCCCCCCCGTGTCTGTCCCCCCCGTGTCTGTCCCCCCCGTGTCTGTCCCCCCCGTGTCTGTCCCCCCCCCGTGTCTGTCCCCCCCCGTGTCTCTGTCTGCCCCCCCCGTGTCTCTGTCTGCCCCCCCGTGTCTCTGTCTGCCCCCCCGTGTCTCTGTCTGCCCCCCCGTGTCCTCTGTCTGCCCCCCCCGTGTCTCTGTCTGCCCCCCCCGTGTCTCTGTCTGCCCCCCCCGTGTCTCTGTCTGCCCCCCCCGTGTCTCTGTCTGCCCCCCCCGTGTCTCTGTCTGCCCCCCCCGTGTCTCTGTCTGCCCCCCCCGTGTCTCTGTCTGCCCCCCCCGTGTCTCTGTCTGCCCCCCCCGTGTCTCTGTCTGCCCCCCCCGTGTCTCTGTCTGCCCCCCCCGTGTCTCTGTCTGCCCCCACCCGTGTCTCTGTCTGCCCCCCCCGTGTCTCTGTCTGCCCCCCCCCGTGTCTCTGTCTGCCCCCCCCGTGTCTCTGTCTGCCCCCCCGTGTCTCTGTCTGCCCCCCCCGTGTCTCTGTCTGCCCCCCCCGTGTCTCTGTCTGCCCCCCCCGTGTCTCTGTCTGCCCCCCCCGTGTCTCTGTCTGCCCCCCCCGTGTCTGTCTGCCCCCCCCGTGTCTGTCTGCCCCCCCGTGTCTCTGTCTGCCCCCCCGTGTCTCTGTCTGCCCCCCCCGTGTCACTGTCGTCCCCCCCCCGTGTCACTGTCGTCGTCCCCCCCGTGTCACTGTCGTCGTCCCCCCCGTGTCACTGTCGTCGTCCCCCCCGTGTCACTGTCGTCGTCCCCCCCGTGTCACTGTCGTCGTCCCCCCCGTGTCACTGTCGTCGTCCCCCCCGTGTCACTGTCGTCGTCCCCCCCGTGTCACTGTCGTCGTCCCCCCCGTGTCACTGTCGTCGTCCCCCCGTGTCACTGTCGTCGTCCCCCCCCGTGTCACTGTCGTCGTCCCCCCCCGTGTCACTGTCGTCGTCCCCCCCCGTGTCACTGTCGTCGTCCCCCCCGTGTCACTGTCGTCGTCCCCCCCGTGTCACTGTCGTCGTCCCCCCGTGTCACTGTCGTCGTCCCCCCCGTGTCACTGTCGTCGTCCCCCCCGTGTCACTGTCGTCGTCCCCCCCGTGTCACTGTCGTCGTCCCCCCCGTGTCACTGTCGTCGTCCCCCCCCGTGTCACTGTCGTCCCCCCCCCCGTGTCACTGTCGTCGTCCCCCCCGTGTCACTGTCGTCCCCCCCCCGTGTCACTGTCGTCGTCCCCCCCGTGTCACTGTCGTCGTCCCCCCCCGTGTCACTGTCGTCGTCCCCCCCCGTGTCACTGTCGTCGTCCCCCCCGTGTCACTGTCGTCGTCCCCCCCGTGTCACTGTCGTCGTCCCCCCCGTGTCACTGTCGTCGTCCCCCCCGTGTCACTGTCGTCGTCCCCCCCGTGTCACTGTCGTCGTCCCCCCCGTGTCACTGTCGTCGTCCCCCCGTGTCACTGTCGTCCCCCCCCGTGTCACTGTCTCCCCCCCCCGTGTCACTGTCTCATCCCCCCCCGGGTCACTGTCCCCGTGTCTCTGTCTGCCCCCCCCCGTGTCTCTCCCCCCCCCCCGTGTCTCTATCTCCCCCCGTGTCTGTCTCCCCCCGTGTCTCTGTCTCCCCCCGTGTCTCTGTCTCCCCCCGTGTCTCTGTCTCCCCCCGTGTCTCTGTCCCCCCCCGTGTCTCTGTCTCCCCCCCGTGTCTCTGTCTCCCCCCGTGTCTCTGTCTCCCCCCCTGTGTCTCTGTCTCTCCCCCCGTGTCTCTGTCTCCCCCCGTGTCTCTGTCACTCTCCAACTGTCTCTCTCCCCCCCTGTCTCTCTCTCCCCCGTGTCTCTCTCCCCCCCCGTGTCTCTCTCTCCCCCCGTGTCTCTCTCTCCCCCCGTGTCTCTCTCTCCCCCCGTGTCTCTCTCTCCCCCCGTGTCTCTCTCTCCCCCCGTGTCTCTCTCTCCCCCGTGTCTCTCTCTCCCCCGTGTCTCTCTCTCCCCCCGTGTCTCTCTCTCCCCCCGTGTCTCTCTCTCCCCCCGTGTCTCTCTCTCCCCCCGTGTCTCTCTCTCCCCCGTGTCTCTCTCTCCCCCGTGTCTCTCTCTCCCCCGTGTCTCTCTCTCCCCCGTGTCTCTCTCTCCCCCCGTGTCTCTCTCCCCCCGTGTCTCTCTCTCCCCCCGTGTCTCTCTCTCCCCCGTGTCTCTCTCTCCCCCCGTGTCTCTCTCCCCCCGTGTCTCTCTCTCCCCCCGTGTCTCTCTCTCCCCCCGTGTCTCTCTCTCCCCCCGTGTCTCTCTCTCCCCCCGTGTCTCTCTCTCCCCCCGTGTCTCTCTCTCCACCTGTCTCTCTCCCCCCCTGTGTCTCTCTCTCCCCCGTGTCTCTGTCTCTCTCCCCCGTGTCTCTGTCTCCCCCCCCCGTGTCTGTCACTCTCCACCCGTGTCTCTCTCTCCCCCCGTGTCTCTCTCTCCCCCCCTGTGTCTCTCTCTCCCCCCTGTGTCTCTCTCTCCCCCCTGTGTCTCTCTCTCCCCCCTGTGTCTCTCTCTCCCCCTGTGTCTCTCTCTCCCCCCTGTGTCTCTCTCTCCCCCCTGTGTCTCTCTCTCCCCCCGTGTCTCTCTCCCCCGTGTCTCTCTCTCCCCCGTGTCTCTCTCTCCCCCGTGTCTCTCTCTCCCCCCGTGTGTCTTTCCCCCCCGTGTCTCTCTCCCCCCGTGTCTCTCTCCCCCCCGTGTCTCTGTCTCTCCCCCCCGTGTCTCTGTCTCTCTCCCCCCGTGTCTCTGTCTCTCTCCCCCCGTGTCTCTGTCTCTCTCCCCCCGTGTCTCTGTCTCTCTCCCCCCGTGTCTCTGTCACTCTCCACCTGTCACTCTCCACCTGTCTCTCTCCCCCCTGTGTCTCTCTCTCCCCCTTGTCTCTCTCTCCCCCCGTCTCTCTCTCCCCCCTGTCTCTCTCTCCCCCCTGTCTCTCTCTCCCCCCGTGTCTCTCTCTCCCCCCGTGTCTCTCTCTCCCCCCGTGTCTCTCTCTCCCCGTGTCTCTCTCTCCCCCCCTGTGTCTCTGTCTCTCCCCCGTGTCTCTGTCTCTCTCTCCCCCGTGTCTCTGTCTCCCCCCCGTGTCTCTGTCTCTCCCCCGTGTCTCTGTCTCTCCCCCGTGTCTCTGTCTCTCCCCCGTGTCTCTGTCTCTCCCCCGTGTCTCTGTCTCTCCCCCGTGTCTCTGTCTCTCCCCCGTGTCTCTGTCTCTCCCCCGTGTCTCTGTCTCTCCCCCGTGTCTCTGTCTCTCTCCCCCCGTGTCTCTCTCCCTCCTGTGTCTCTCTCTCTCCCCCCTGTGTCTCTCTCCCCCGTGTCTCTCTCTCCCCCGTGTCTCTCTCTCCCCCGTGTCTCTCTCCCCCCTGTGTCTCTCTCTCCCCCCTGTGTCTCTCTCTCCCCCCTGTGTCTCTCTCTCCCCCCTGTCTCTCTCTCCCCCCTGTGTCTCTCTCTCCCCCCCCTGTGTCTCTCTCTCCCCCGTGTCTCTCTCTCCCCCCTGTGTCTCTCTCTCCCCCGTGTCTCTCTCTCCCCCCGTGTCTGTCCCCCCCCGTGTCTGTCCCCCCCGTGTCTCTGTCTGCCCCCCCCGTGTCTCTGTCTGCCCCCCCGTGTCTCTGTCTGCCCCCCCGTGTCTCTGTCTGCCCCCCCCCGTGTCTCTGTCTGCCCCCGTGTCTCTGTCTGCCCCCCCGTGTCTCTGTCTGCCCCCCCCGTGTCTCTGTCTGCCCCCCCCGTGTCTCTGTCTGCCCCCCCCGTGTCTCTGTCTGCCCCCCCGTGTCTCTGTCTGCCCCCCCCGTGTCTCTGTCTGCCCCCCCCGTGTCTCTGTCTGCCCCCCCGTGTCTCTGTCTGCCCCCCCCGTGTCTCTGTCTGCCCCCCCCCGTGTCTCTGTCTGCCCCCCCCGTGTCTCTGTCTGCCCCCCCCCCGTGTCTCTGTCTGCGCTCCCGTGTCTCTGTCGTCCCCCCCGTCACTGTCGTCCCCCCCCGTCACTGTCGTCCCCCCCCCGTGTCACTGTCGTCCCCCCCCGTGTCACTGTCGTCCCCCCCCCCGTGTCACTGTCGTCGTCCCCCCCCCGTGTCACTGTCGTCGTCCCCCCCCGTGTCACTGTCGTCGTCCCCCCCCGTGTCACTGTCGTCGTCCCCCCCCCGTGTCACTGTCGTCGTCCCCCCCCGTGTCACTGTCGTCGTCCCCCCGTGTCACTGTCGTCGTCCCCCCCGTGTCACTGTCGTCGTCCCCCCCGTGTCACTGTCGTCGTCCCCCCCGTGTCACTGTCGTCGTCCCCCCCCGTGTCACTGTCGTCGTCCCCCCCCGTGTCACTGTCGTCGTCCCCCCCCGTGTCACTGTCGTCGTCCCCCCCGTGTCACTGTCGTCGTCCCCCCCGTGTCACTGTCGTCGTCCCCCCCGTGTCACTGTCGTCGTCCCCCCCGTGTCACTGTCGTCGTCCCCCCCGTGTCACTGTCGTCGTCCCCCCCCGTGTCACTGTCCCCCCCCCCCGTGTCACTGTCGTCGTCCCCCCCGTGTCACTGTTCCCCCCCCCCCCCCCCCCGTGTCACTGTCTCGTCCCCCCCCGTGTCACTGTCCCCCGTGTCTCTGACTGCCCCCCCCCGTGTCTCTCCCCCCCCCCCCCCTGTATTCCGCGGCCTCCGCTGTATGAGACGCTCCAGTCTCTCCATCACTGATGCTCTGCTTCTCCCTTTGGGTACCGGACTGCACCATTTCCCCGCAGCATAGGGGGAGGGATGTAGGCGATTCACCATCACCGCCCCGCTGCCCCCTTTTTTGGCTTGGTACATTGTAACTCCGTGTACTTCATTGCAGTAACGGACTGTTCCATAGTCACACACAGGGGAGTCCGATGGAAAGACCAAGTGACGGGGGGCAGGGATGAAGATGCTCATCTTGCTCGGTCGCCGAGGAGACAGATTGAAGAGCAGTGAGCGGAGCGGCCGGAGCTTCTGGCAGTTCCCCGGTCTCACGGCTCCGTTCCTTGCTGTCTGGAACGGTCTAAAGGGTCTGCCAGCGACACTCTATGAGCGACCTTATCGTTTACCAGATCGGTCACCGACTTTAACGGGAGCAGAACGGATCGCTGACTGGAACCGCAGCAGTCGTGACACCGGGTCCCTACCGGTCACAGCCGAGCACCTCAGCGGTAACCGGTGACAGACCGGTCATTTATAGCGAATAGCAACCGAAAAACGAACGAGCTCCGGCCGCAACACATGATGAATTACCTAAGGCGCCGCCTATCGGACAGTAACTTCATGGCAAACCTGCCCAACGGCTACATGAGCGACCTGCAGCGGCCGGACCCCCCCGCCCCACCCCCCGCCGTCTCTCCGGTACCACCGGCCGTGTCTCCGGAGCCCAGCGCCGGGGGAGGCGGTGGTGGTGGTGGTGGCGGCGGCGGCGGCGGCTTCTTCTCATCTCTCTCCAATGCGGTGAAACAGACCACGGCCGCCCTCAGCGAGCAGGTGTCCACCGCGGCCGGGGGGGTGTCCGGGGCGTCGTCCAGAGGCGCCAAGTTACTGCTGGTCGTAGATGAGCCGCACACCGACTGGTGAGGAGCGGGGGATGGGGGGGGGGGCAGGAGGACAGGTGTCAAGGAAGGGCATGAGAGTGGCATGGTGAAGGGCAAGGGACAGGAGAATGTTGTATGGGGTGAGATTGGGCAGGGTGTAGGGGTGACTGGAGAAGGGCAGGATGTGGGGGGGGACTGGAGAAGGACAGGGTGTGGGGGGGGGGGGACTGGATAAGGGCAGGGTGTGGGGGGGACTGGAGAAAGACAGGGTGTAGGGGTGACTGGAGAAGAGCAGGATGTGGGGGGGGGGGGGACTGGAGAAGGGCAGGGTGTGGGGGGGGCTGGAGAAGGGCTGGGGGGGGCTGGAGAAGGGCAGGGTGTGGGGGAGGGGGCTGGAGAAGGGCAGGGTGTGGGGGGAGGGGGCTGGAGAAGGGCAGGGTGTGGGGGGGACTGGAGAAAGACAGGGTGTGGGGGTGACTGGAGAAGAGCAGGATGTGGGGGGGGGACTGGAGAAGGGCAGGGTGTGGGGGGGGGCTGGAGAAGGGCTGGGGGGGGCTGGAGAAGGGCAGGGTGTGGGGGAGGGGGCTGGAGAAGGGCAGGGTGTGGGGGAGGGGGCTGGAGAAGGGCAGGGTGTGGGGGGAGGGGCTGGAGAAGGGCAGGGTGTGGGGGGAGGGGGCTGGAGAAGGGCAGGGTGTGGGGGGAGGGGGCTGGAGAAGGGCAGGGTGTGGGGGGAGGGGGCTGGAGAAGGGCAGGGTGTGGGGGGGGGGACTGGAGAAGGGCAGGGTGTGGGGGGGGGACTGGAGAAGGGCAGGGTGTGGGGGGGGACTGGAGAAGGGCAGGGTGTGGGGGTGGACTGGAAAAGGGCAGGATGCGGGGGTGACTGGAGAAGGGCAGGGTATAGGGGTGACTGGAGAAGGGCAGGGTATAGGGGTGACTGGATAAGGGCAGGGTGTAGGGTGACTGGAGAAGGGCAGGGTATAGGGGTGACTGGAGAAGGGCAGGGTATAGGGGTGACTGGAGAAGGGCAGGACACAGATGGTGGAGACTGTCAGGGACTAGATAAGAAAGGGCAGCGGGTTGTTGGTAAGGGAAGAGCAAGTGATTGTCGATAGTCTTGGGAAATAGTGGCGGATGTAGAGTTAAAGTTAGATGAGATTAGGAAGGGCAGGGGATAAGTGGGTGAGGTGGAGACGGGCAGGGGATAAGTGGGTGAGGTGGAGACAGGCAGGGTCTAGATAGCGACGGACAGTGGGTTAGGGTGAAGTGTGAAGGTACGGGTAATATTGGGAAAGGTTTGCTTCAGGGGGCAACTTGTAGAAAACTAAGTATTTGCGGGTGAGGGGCCGGCAGGTTATGAGCAGGATTGTTATGGGGATAGGATTATGGGGAGCTGGGATGGGGTGTGATTGTGTGATGATGGGTAAGGGCACCCTACAGATCGTGGCATCCTTCCGATTGTTCCCTAAACTCCTCCTTCCCCTTACAGGGCCCTGGTCCCGACCGTCCTGCGGTATCAGTTGTAAAATTGATCAGACGCCTTGTATTCGCCGTTTTCTTTGGCTCTGAATTGAGGATTGGGCATGAACAATCCTTTCTCTTCTCTCATGGGTGAGACTGGCATCATGTGTGGTCATTATAAAGCGCTGAAAGCGGCCGGAATGGCCAATTTTTCCCATTCTGGCAGACCATAGTTTTTAAATTTTACGTGAATGATTGCGGTGGGCGACGGCGACTTCTGGTCCTGGTCGGCTGATACTAGATGCGTTGCGTTTTAATGACATAATTGATCTGCTAGTTAGTTTAGTCTGGCGTGTCGCTGGTGGGATCATTCGTACCAACGATCCGACATGATTGATTTGTCCGATCATAATCTTGAGTATGGCGAGCTTTAAACTTAAACTGGTCTGATTGTTGAGGGTCCAACCCCTGAGACCCCCGCCAGTGCCTACCAGCCCGTTTGGCGTTTTTTGTTGTTGTAGAAAATAGGAGCGGGTTGTCACTCTAGAGACAGCGGTTGGTCAGGACCATCATTGGTGACCTCATTGAGGGACGGAAGCACTGGAACGAGTAGTGAAGATGTAGGAGAATTTTTGACCCTGTTTTAGTTGGATATTATTAGTGCAGTGAAATTCCTCTCATCCGACGCCCAATAATCCAGAACATCTAATAATCCAGCATCTATCTGGACATTTCTGGATGAGGCAGCAGACAATAGACAACCCTCGCAGATCAGGAGACATCGGTAGGGTTGGAAAGGACTTTAGGCCTGGAGAATGTGGTTGGCGCCATCGATGTAGTGCCCTTATACTGTAGAAGTGGAGGTGATAGGTGATGCCCAGCAGTTGCCCTGAATTGACCCAATGTACAGAATTTACTAAACCCTATGCACGAATGGGTGACCATGTAATACGTGTCTGGGTAGAGTCTGCCCATACGGCATATTGATGGGCAACCCCTTTGAGGTGTGATGGTATCATCTCCAACTATCGGAGATGGTAAAGAGGTAAATAAATAACCAGTCAATTGTTCACATTTTGGAAAGAACCAACCACCGCGCCCTAATAAAAGAATTGACCGCCTTGCACCCCATAACAGAGGTAGCCTACAACAGTGCCCCCATAACATCTGCCATTTAAAGGTGAAAGATGGAAATACAAGTCTATTCAACAGGATCATAACTGTGGGGATGGGGGTGTCACGCGTACCCCCTAGACCCACTTAGGAAGTGAGTAGGATATGAAGTCATTGAGTGATTGGAATAGACCGGAACTGTTTTCGTGATTGTCGGTGATGCCAACCAGTCTGTGATCAAGTTCATTCCTTGGGCATTCGCCCTCCCCCACATGAACTTGATGGGAGCTGTAATCTGTAGGGAGACCTGGCAATAAGTGTTCAGCTTCACTGCAGTGCCTCCACAGGGGAAATTAAGCATTACACAGTGCTCATTTATATCAATGGTTGTCTGTGTAATGCAGGTCCTCCAAAGAGAGAGAGATGCTCTATGTAGCCGCTCTCCACTCGGGCCAATAGATGAGGATCCTGAACAGCGGACCCCCTGACAATGGGTTTTCTGAACGGACAATCACTAAGTCCTCGTTCACATCAGCGTTGAAGTTCCGTTCAGGAGTTCCGCTAGACCTTTCGTTGGAGGAACCCATCAACTGAAAGGCAAACGGAAACCATGGCTTCCATTTGCATTACCATTGATTTCAATGGTAATGCTTCCGTTGCAAATGGTTTAGGTTTTTTTACATAAAACAATAGTGTAGTCGAGTGAGCTATTTTCGACAAAAAAAACGTAAGCCTTCCGTTTGCATTACCATTGAAATCAATGGTAAGGCAAAAGGAAGCTATGGTTGGCGTTTGCCTCTCCGTTGATGGGTTCCTCAGAAGAAAGGTCTAGCGGTACCCATGAACGGAACCTCAACGCCTATGTGAACGAGGCCCTAAGACTCTTGTTCCTACCTAAAATTGGGTATTTTGATCCATGGACAGCTAAATGGTCATAGAGTAACAGTGAGGAGGTGATGGTTTTATTGGAAAGGTAAAGGACATCAATGCCAGAGATGGTTTATAACCGGAGGATGGGGAGGAGAGGACCAAAGGTCAGGAAAGGTTATTCATTCTGCACAATGGACGAATGATAGGATGATGTTGGTAGAAGAAGAGAAAATATAGATGGATGACCCGAGACACAGAGGAAGATCAGGGATAAATGGTGGCGGGAAGATGACTTATATCAAAGAAGGCTGGAATATTGATTGTTCCTATTAGATCTAAACTGTAGGAGGCAATGAAGACCGACACAGAAGTTCACTGGGGAATTTCAGCCTAGGGGATGATGGGAAACGTCATTGATGTCAAAAATGTTCGAAAGCAGATCCAGTTACAATTTATCATAATGTATATTCACATATAAGTGGCAAAGGCCTTGTGGACAAGAATATAAACTATAATACTGCCCCCTATATACAAGAATATAACTACTATAATACTGCCCCCTATGTACAAGAATATAACTACTATAATACTGCCCCTATATACAAGAATATAACTACTATAATACTGCCTCTATATACAAGAATATAAAACTATATATACTGCCTCCTATATACAAGAATATAACTACTATAATACTGCCTCCTATATACAAGAATATAACTACTATAATACTGCCCCTATATACAAGAATATAACTACTATAATACTGCCCCCTATATACAAGAATATAACTACTATAATACTGCCCCCTATATACAAGAATATACCTACTATAATACTGCCCCCTATATACAAGAATATAACTACTATAATACTGCCCCCTATATACAAGAATATAACTACTATAATACTGCCCCTATACACAAGTACTACTATAATACTGCCCCCTATATACAAGAATATAACTACTATAATACTGCTCCTATATACAAGAATATAACTACTATAATACTGCCCCCTATATACAAGAATATAACTACTATAATACTGCTCCTATATACAAGAATATAACTACTATAATACTGCCCCCTATATACAAGAATATAACTACTATAATACTGCCCCCTATATACAAGAATATAACTACTATAATACTGCCCCCTATATACAAGAATATAACTACTATAATACTGCTCCTATATACAAGAATATAACTACTATAATACTGCTCCCTATATACAAGAATATAACCACTATAATACTGCCCCCTACATACAAGAATATAACTACTATAATACTGCCCCTATATACAAGAATATAACTACTATAATACTGCTCCCTATATACAAGAATATAACTACTATAATACTGCCCCTATATACAAGAATATAACTACTATAATACTGCTCCCTATATACAGGAATATAACTACTATAATACTGCCCCCTATATACAAGAATATAACTACTATAATACTGCCCCTATATACAAGAATGTAACTACTATAATACTGCCCCCTATATACAAGAATATAACTACTATAATACTGCCCCTATATACAAGAATAGAACTACTATAATACTGCCCCTATATACAAGAATATAACTACTATAATACTGCCCCCTATATACAAGAATATAACTACTATAATACTGCCCCTATATACAAGAATATAACTACTATAATACTGCTCCTATATACAAGAATATAACTAATATAATACTGCCCTCTATATACAAGAATATAACTACTATAATACTGCCCCCTATATACAAGAATATAACTACTATAATACTGCCCCCTATATACAAGAATATAACTACTATAATACTGCCCCCTATATACAAGAATATAACTACTATAATAATGCCCCCTATATACAATATTATAACTACTATAATACTGCCACCTATATACAAGAATATAACTACTATAATACTGCTCCTATATACAAGAATATAACTACTATAATACTGCCCCTATATACAAGAATATAACTACTATAATACTGCTCCTATATACAAGAATATAACTACTATAATACTGCTCCTATATACAAGAATATAACTACTATAATACAGCTCCTATATACAAGAATATAACTGCTATAATACTGCCCCTATATACAAGAATATAACTGCTATAATACTGCTCCCTATATACAAGAATATAACTACTAAAATACTGCCCCTATATACAAGAATATAACTACTATAATACTGCCCCTATATACAAGAATATAACTACTATAATACTGCCCCCTATATACAAGAATATAACTACTATAATACTGCTCCTATATACAAGAATATAACTACTATAATACTGCCCCCTATATACAAGAATATAACTATAATACTGCTCCTATATACAAGAATAGAACTACTATAATACTGCCCCTTATATACAAGAATATAACTACTATAATACTGCCCCTATATACAAGAATATTACTATAATACTGCTCCTATATACAAGAATATAACTACTTTAATACTGCTCCTATATACACGAATATAACTACTATAATACTGCTCCTATATACAAGAATATATCTACTATAATACTGCCTCCTATATACAAGAATATAACTACTATAATACTGCTCCTATATACAAGAATATAACTACTATAATACTACTCCTATATACAAGAATATAACTACTATAATACTGCTCCTATATACAAGAATATAACTACTATAATACTGCCCCTATATACAAGAATATAACTACTATCATACTGCTCCTATATACAAGAATATAACTACTATAATACTGCCCCTATATACAAGAATATAACTACTATAATACTGCTCCCTATATACAAGAATATAACTACTATAATACTGCCCCTATATACAAGAATATAACTATTATAATACTGCCCCTATATACAAGAATATAACTACTATAATACTGCCCCTATATACAAGAATATAACTACTATAATACTGCCCCTATATACAAGAATATAACTACTATAATACTGCCCCTATATACAAGAATATAACTACTATAATACTACTCCTATATACAGGAATATAACTACTATAATACTGCCTCCTATATACAAGAATGTAACTACTATAATACTGCTCCTATATACAAGAATATAAATACTATAATGCCCCTATATACAAGAATATAACTACTATAATACTGCCCCCTATATACAAGAATATAACTACTATAATACTGCCCTATATACAAGAATATAACTACTATAATACTGCCTCCTATATTCAAGAATATAACTACTATAATACTGCCCCTATATACAAGAATATAACTACTCTAATACTGCCGCCTATATACAAGAATATAACTACTATAATACTGCCCCTATATACAAGAATATAACTACTATAATACTGCCCCTATATACAAGAATATAACTACTATAATACTGCCCCTATATACAAGAATATAACTACTATAATACTGCCCCTATATACAAGAATATAACTACTATAATACTGCCCCTATGTACAAGAATATAACTACTATAATACTACTCCTATATACAGGAATATAACTACTATAATACTGCCTCCTATATACAAGAATGTAACTACTATAATACTGCTCCTATATACAAGAATATAAATACTATAATACTGCCCCTATATACAAGAATATAACTACTATAATACTGCCCCCTATATACAAGAATATAACTACTATAATACTGCCCTATATACAAGAATATAACTACTATAATACTGCCCCTATATACAAGAATATAACTACTATAATACTGCCCCTATATACAAGAATATAACTACTATAATACTGCTCCCTATATACAAGAATATAACTACTATAATACTGCCCCTATATACAAGAATATAACTACTATAATACTGCCCCCTATATACAAGAATATAACTACTCTAATACTGCCGCCTATATACAAGAATATAACAACTATAATACTGCCCCTCTATACAAGAATATAACTACTATAATACTGCTCCTATATACAAGAATATAACTATTATAATACTGCCCCTATATACAAGAATATAACTATTATAATACTGCCCCTATATACAAGAATATAACTACTATAATACTGCCCATATATACAAGAATATAACTACTATAATACTGCCCCTATATACAAGAATATAACTACTATAATACTGCCCCTATATACAAGAATATAACTACTATAATACTGCCACTATATACAAGAATATAACTACTATAATACTGCCCCCTATATACAAGAATATAACTACTATAATACTGCCCCCTATATACAAGAATATAACTACTATAATACTGCCCCTATATACAAGAATATAACTACTATAATACTGCCCCTATATACAAGAATATAACTATTATAATACTGCCCCTATATACAAGAATATAACTACTATAATACTGCCCCTATATACAAGAATATAACTACTATAATACTGCCCCTATATACAAGAATATAACTACTATAATACTGCCCCTATATACAAGAATATAACTACTATAATACTACTCCTATATACAGGAATATAACTACTATAATACTGCCTCCTATATACAAGAATGTAACTACTATAATACTGCTCCTATATACAAGAATATAAATACTATAATGCCCCTATATACAAGAATATAACTACTATAATACTGCCCCCTATATACAAGAATATAACTACTATAATACTGCCCTATATACAAGAATATAACTACTATAATACTGCCCCCTATATTCAAGAATATAACTACTCTAATACTGCCGCCTATATACAAGAATATAACTACTATAATACTGCCCCTATATACAAGAATATAACTACTATAATACTGCCCCTATATACAAGAATATAACTACTATAATACTGCCCCTATATACAAGAATATAACTACTATAATACTGCCCCTATATACAAGAATATAACTACTATAATACTGCCCCTATGTACAAGAATATAACTACTATAATACTACTCCTATATACAGGAATATAACTACTATAATACTGCCTCCTATATACAAGAATGTAACTACTATAATACTGCTCCTATATACAAGAATATAAATACTATAATACTGCCCCTATATACAAGAATATAACTACTATAATACTGCCCCCTATATACAAGAATATAACTACTATAATACTGCCCTATATACAAGAATATAACTACTATAATACTGCCCCTATATACAAGAATATAACTACTATAATACTGCCCCTATATACAAGAATATAACTACTATAATACTGCTCCCTATATACAAGAATATAACTACTATAATACTGCCCCTATATACAAGAATATAACTACTATAATACTGCCCCCTATATACAAGAATATAACTACTCTAATACTGCCGCCTATATACAAGAATATAACAACTATAATACTGCCCCTCTATACAAGAATATAACTACTATAATACTGCTCCTATATACAAGAATATAACTATTATAATACTGCCCCTATATACAAGAATATAACTATTATAATACTGCCCCTATATACAAGAATATAACTACTATAATACTGCCCATATATACAAGAATATAACTACTATAATACTGCCCCTATATACAAGAATATAACTACTATAATACTGCCCCTATATACAAGAATATAACTACTATAATACTGCCACTATATACAAGAATATAACTACTATAATACTGCCCCCTATATACAAGAATATAACTACTATAATACTGCCCCCTATATACAAGAATATAACTACTATAATACTGCCCCTATATACAAGAATATAACTACTATAATACTGCCCCTATATACAAGAATATAACTACTATAATACTGCCATTATATACAAGAATATAACTACTATAATACTGCCCCCTATATACAAGAATATAACTACTATAATACTACTCCTATATACAGGAATATAACTACTATAATACTGCCCCCTATATACAAGAATATAACTACTATAATACTACTCCTATATACAGGAATATAACTACTATAATACTGCCTCCTATATACAAGAATATAACTACTATAATACTGTCCCCTATATACAAGAATATAACTACTATAATACTGCCCTCTATATACAAGAATATAACTACTATAATACTGCCCCTATATACAAGAATATAACTACTATAATACTGCTCCTATATACAAGAATATAACTACTATAATACTGCTCCCTATATACAAGAATATAACTACTATAATACTGTTCCTATATACAAGAATATAACTACTATAATACTGCTCCCTATATACAAGAATATAACTACTATAATACTGTTCCTATATACAAGAATATAACTACTATAATACTGTTCCTATATACAAGAATATAACTACTATAATACTGCTCCTATATACAAGAATATAACTACTATAATACTACTCCTATATACAGGAATATAACTACTATAATACTGCCTCTATATACAAGAATATAACTACTATAATACTGCCCCTATATACAAGAATATAACTACTATAATACTGCCCCTATATACAAGAATATAACTACTATAATACTGCCCCCTATATACAAGAATATAACTACTATAATACTGCCTCCTATATACAATATAACTACTATAATACTGTCCCCTATATACAAGAATATAACTACTATAATACTGCCCCCTATATACAAGAATATAACTACTATAATACTACTCCTATATACAGGAATATAACTACTATAATACTGCCTCCTATATACAAGAATATAACTACTATAATACTGTCCCCTATATACAAGAATATAACTACTATAATACTGCCCTCTATATACAAGAATATAACTACTATAATACTGCCCCTATATACAAGAATATAACTACTATAATACTGCTCCTATATACAAGAATATAACTACTATAATACTGCTCCCTATATACAAGAATATAACTACTATAATACTGTTCCTATATACAAGAATATAACTACTATAATACTGCTCCCTATATACAAGAATATAACTACTATAATACTGTTCCTATATACAAGAATATAACTACTATAATACTGTTCCTATATACAAGAATATAACTACTATAATACTGCTCCTATATACAAGAATATAACTACTATAATACTACTCCTATATACAGGAATATAACTACTATAATACTGCCTCTATATACAAGAATATAACTACTATAATACTGCCCCTATATACAAGAATATAACTACTATAATACTGCCCCCTATATACAAGAATATAACTACTATAATACTGACCCTATATACAAGAATATAACTACTATAATACTGCCCGGGGGCGGCCATTGTTTTTGGGCCTAGATCAATATTCACAAGAAATCAACCTGTCAATATTATTTAACCCGGTGACTTCACAGGGACGCTTCATGGTCTGATGTCCGGGCGGTGACTCCTTATACCTCTCTTGGGTGGTCCGCAGGACATTATATAATGTATTGGTATCAGGATTGCAGCCCGCTCCAGACATAATCCTTATTAAAGGGGTCACCTACGTTAATATTGGGGTGGATTCTGGGCCTCTCATTGAATACAATGTACTTCAGGGACATTCATTTCAATGGGCACCTTGTCCTTCTGTGCCATTACTGCAGGGTAAGTGGGCATTAGCACAAAGGTACCACCACGTTTACAGACATGCCCTTTGAGGGGCAGTCAACAGCTAAGCTATAAACTAGGCAGTAAAGGAGTGTTTGGCTTTTTGTTAGACGAGACCCCCAAATTGTCTTGCTGCTGGGTTACTACTGATCAGGTCTAATATGTGGGGGAACCTGGCAGCCTGTGTGTTTAATTCTCCTGCAGCGCCACCACAGGAGAAATTAAGTATTGCATACTTGTCGTATGTATGAATGTACCGGGTCCTCCAGAGAGAGAGAGAGACGCTCTTTGTAGCTGCAGTCCACTATCTGCGTTTTCCAAACCATACAATCTATTCTTGCCGATCTGGAGTGTAAAGCATGGTGGAAAGATGTCCGTTTACCTCGAACACCCAATAGACATTTCAGCTTTTCGGTGTCCTTGAGTTTAGGTTCTCGGTGGTCCAGGATGTCACTTTCCCTAGACCCCCTTCCTGACCACGTCATCCCTTGGTGGGTGGGGGGGTTGCTAGTGGATTGTGACCCACCCCCCTCCCCGGCTGTATTGTTATATATGGCATTCCATCATCTCACACATGTAGATGTAATGGTGACGTCATTATTAAGAGCCCCCCGCATCGTCCTCGCGTCTAGTGTGTCAGCGCTATAGTTTATCTGAACAGCCGCCGTTCTGCGGCGCGGTACCGGATCCGTAGGTGAAGGTCAGTATGAGCCGGGTTTATTACTGCAGCCTTATCACATGGCGAGGGGGGGAGAAAAGAGCAATTTAATGGCTTTATTTCTATCCCAGTTATGTAAAGCTTTAATTTATTTATACGGCTGTTTTTCCGGTCGGCTGCTATCCCGTCCTCCCCTCCCCCGCCAGCAGCATTGCAGATTATAACCTAAATGACCACTATAGAAGTCGAGCTATGAATCTGAGGCCCGCGGCTCCCTGTGCCCATCAGTCAGCATTGGCAGGATAATCAGCGGGTACAGCAGGACCCCAGAGTATCATTGCTGAGGTGAGACGAGCAGCTGCTTCAGCTATGGAAACAGTTACGTCGCTGATCGTGTATGAAAGTGACACCTGGATGATACGCCGTCATGTTCAGCAGATCCTGCGTGCAGAGCATATCCACTGCAGGAATAAACCGCCCCATCCGTTTCTTCCTCTGGTAATTGCACCCTATTACTGAGCTGGGGGAGGGGGACTGCAGGCGTGAGGCCGTTTCTATCTCACCGCTCTGGGGGACTGAGCAGAGATCTGCAGGATGAGGCATCTACAGATTACCCGGAGATCTCCGCGCTGCCTGTGTAATAATAGTACAGCGGCTGCCAGCTGAGACCGGCATATAGCCCAGAGCCGGTGACCACTGATGTCATGGCCCCAACCAGTGATGTCATGGCCCCAACCAGTGATGTCATCAACAGGGGTTCCGTGCCATACATGTCATAGCCTTGAATCCAGATTCTGCGCCCGATCAGGGGCGTCTCATCCTCCGCAAGCTCTACAGTCGGGATGAGGATTATATTAGAAAGTCCAGTGGAGGACCCCTTTAAAGTGTGGAAAGTAGCCACCTACACTTAAGGGTCCATTGCTTATCTGTGGGGGGGGGGCTAAGAGAGAGCCAGGGTCCCCCACAATAGTGCAGCTACTCAGTCTATCTCTGCTGGTATATTACGATCTCGCTTACATAGCCATTCCATAACATGCTGGCTGTTTTATGGTGGTCTGTAGCCTGTGAAGTGACACATCATATGAACTGCATTCAGTCGCCAGTACAAGGCATCATGCTGCCACCCCCCCCCCCTTCCTACCACCCATCACCCGTCACTGGTTTTTCTTATCCTGCAGCATCAATCCCTCTGTATCCGGCTCGTTTTTAAGTGAAAAGTGCGAAGTAATTTCACAGTCTCGCCCCCTCATTCCAGAAATATGCGCCGCACAGATAAAAGACAGCGGTGCCATCAGCTCCGGAATAATGGGCAGCGATTCACATTGTGCAAGGAGCAGAGGGATGATAAGACACAGGAATAAATAGGCTTAGAGGCTGCGGAGGGATGGAGACGCCGCGGGGAAGGAGCTCGGCAGCCAGTCGTCACATTTCTGCAGTCAGGCATTGTTTGTCGTGTACAAGATGTAGGGGGCCAGTCATAGACGAGTGACTCCATACTTCACCACCGTCTCTTGACCTCCTTATATTCTTTACGTAGGTGAAGCCAAGATCTCCAAGGGTTGTGAAGGACAGGGGGTACCATAGCGAAAAAATCCTTGGACCCCCCATAGGAGAGCGAGGCTATAGAAATGGAAGTCTTAGGGCAAGTTGCTGTCACCCCTTTGAGAGCAACAACAGGAGATGAGTCTGAATGAGGAGCATTAAGTGGGCGAGACGGCCTTTTAGGGGTTTCGTTAGGGGGTCTTCTCAATGGCAGGGCTATGGCAGCAGATGCATGGTCTATGGCTTTGGGTGGGAGTGTTGCCCATCTATCGTTTACCTGGGGACTAGGCGTGAAGTGGGGACTTTCTGAAGCCCTTTTAAAGGGTTACACCTCCCATGGCCAACTTGAATTTGGGACCCTCTTCCAAGTTACCTATAGCAATCTACACGCAGAAAGCCACTACGATGAGTTACCGTCTGATCTGGATACGTTAATATGTTCCATCCACTTCAAAGCATTATGGTTCTGAAATCTGATACCGCGAAAATCCATTTACAGGGGATTGATCGCATCCATGAATAATTTGGGTGGGAGGGCTCTTTAAGGCCAGGGCTATGCCACTCCAACCCGCCCGGTCGTGTAACCTAATTGCCTCTGAAGTCTTACAGTACTGATAGCGGAGACGTCCGCCTGAATCAGGTAGCTGGAAATTCTCCACTGATCTCTTGTGGTGCCGGCTATACGTACTGAAGTGTCTGCAAGCTGAGGGTAGGGTGTGTGGCGAGCGCCCGCGTCATCTACTCATGCTCTCTGCTTCTTCTTGACGTGGGCAAACACTGGAAGAATTGGCTGCCGCAGTAACATCTGCCTGTTTCTGTAGCAGCCGTAAACCGGTCACAAGCCCCTAAGCAGGAGCCGACGGACATGGTTATGGGGGTAGAACGTCATCGTGACACCATTAATCCAACAGGTCCTCTGGTAAAGATTCCTGCATTATTAAATTAAAGGGGCCATATAGTTTTTGGCCACGATGATGTGTGTAGAGGAATCGGTCTTCATATAGTCTTGGACTACCAAATATAAACCGGCTACAGACGTCGGATAAAGAGGAATGGTTTTGACTGGCCAACAAAGGGTTGATAAGAGACGTGTACAGAAAAACACCGAGTTGAATTGTTATGGTTCTTGGGCCTGCTGGTCCTTCACTAACCACTGGTCAGGAACCGTCCCCAGACTTCAGCACTCCGCGTATATCATAACGGTGGAAGACCCATGGAGGTAATCAGGACTGGTCTCTCCATCGTGGTAGAGGCCAAGTCAACAGTTATGTCGAAGGTCCTCTGAAGGGTGGAGGTCAATGTCCTCAGCCATCGATTGAATGGAAGTAAGCTTGTTGACAGAATCCCACCCTGATGGTTCCTCTAGTTTGACGCTCGTTATTTAAGATTTCGACATGGACATATTTATACATGGTCAGATTGAGGAGATGGTTGGTTACCTGAGATGGTCATACTGGAGCCGGTTCTACAACCTTTGGTTTCCGTGAGATCCTCAAAGATCAGGATGTTCCTCAAAGATTTTTTGGAGCAGTTTGAAAGTGAAGTAGGAACCTTCACTAAACAAAGGCTTGTGCTCAGGAGGTCCCAAAAAGGAGGCCGAGATCGGACCTTGATGTGACCTCCATCCACATAGGTCCATGATGCTTTGTGGCCATATTCATACTTCTACCCTTGATGTGTCTTCGCCTGGCCCAGTTGACTTCTTTCCTACCCCCCCATGGAGATGTACGGGAAGTGACAACGGTGGTTCTCAGAGTAGTTGTCACCTTGTTTGGCCCCTCCCCCTGCCACAGACCATTACCCGGGGGACTTGTTCGGTAGGGAAGGCTCCGGCAGGGTCTGGGGCATGTCGTGTAGACCCCGCAGGTTGAAGATTTTCTTTATTAGGATGGAATTGCTTTTTAATCCCTTGAATCGCTCCCTCCAGTGACATCATTTTTCGATATAACCACCGGCATTATTTCATCTCGCAGGCCGACACGCTGAAATCCGTTTAATTACTTCGCTATTATCTCTTCCAGGATCCCACAGCTTCAGTTTTCTTACAGTTTAAAAAACAATTTCTTTGCGTGATGGTGGATTTTCTCCTTTCACCGTGGACGTCCCACATTCACCGGCTGCGAACGGAATTGGCGAAAGTTTCCAAAGCCTATTGTCCCCCTCCCCCAAAGATAAAGGTCATCAACTGTGCCTGGTGCTGGTTCCCCCTCTATGCATGTGGGGGGCGGGACTAAAGCACCCCCCCCCCAACTATGTGGAAACGATCGCCCTGTTCATCCTGATCTTACTGGTTCATGAATATAAGGCCACAATTACTGTGACCGGCAGAACAAGAGGGGCAACGGTTTTCTGGTTTTATGTAAATGAAGCTGTGTTTCACTTCCTCATCGTTTTCAAGATCTTTGCTTTCTGTCAGTGAATGGAAACATTGTTTACATCTAAAGGACAGACCTGATACTTCTCCCAGCTGAGTGTTTGCTAAAATTGTATCCAGTCTAGACATTTGCTGCACAAATCTCTCTCCTGTCTTGATAGTTTGTTACAATGTATCAGTCTGGAGTCCTGGCTGTTTAGCTCACAGGGCATTGTTTAGACTGGATACACTCGTAGCAAACCCTCAGCTGTGAGAATATTAGGTATGTGCATTTTTTTTTCCATTCCTCTGGATGTAAGTGTTTCCAGTCACTGACAGAAAGCAGAGATCTTGAATGATGAAAAATTGAAAAACAAAGGGGCAGATTTACTAATAATGGCTTAAAGATTGATCACCTAAAGCTGGGGGTGCTAGGCTGAAGATGCGCCAAATTTTTTAACTACCCCGGCACTGTGTAGTTAAAGGGGTCGTCCAGTTTAGAAAAAAACATTGTCATGCAGCCTATAAGCCAATTCTGGGTTAACAGAGCGGGGTCCCGTATTCAGGATCCTCATCTCTTGGCCGCGGTTATAAAGAGCGTCTTTCTCTCTGGAGGACCCGTCCTGTCCTGTATTACACAGACCACACGTTAATATGAATGGACACTGTGTAATGCTTCATTTTTCCTGTGGTGGCGCCGCAGGGAAAATTGAACACTTATTACACTGTTAACCTCAGGTAACCTAGAAATCTTCGCCCGTCCCTAGACGCGAAAGCGCTCCTCCCAAGAATCTCACTCCCGGGAAGGTGCGATATAGATGGCTTATTTCATATGCATTATATCTCTATCTCTTCTTGGTAGCTCTTGTTGCTTAACTTTGCAAATCCTTTACTTTTCTTCCATTGATCTAGAAATGACATCATTTTGTACTCCAGTCACATCCAGAGCTGCATTGAAAATCTTGCTGGTTGCTCCGCCTCTATCACTACACTACAACGCTTCACCTCAAAGCAGCTGAGTACAGACACTGGACCTGCAGGGCACAACTGTGAGATTCTATCAGAAAACCAAAAGAATTTTGAATGCTGCTCTAGATGTGACTGGAGCATGAGACATGCACTATGATCATTGTCAAAACTCTTATTAACTGTCATTTCTAAATCCGTTTCTTATTCACATTGCAGGGTGAAAATCTTTAAAGGGAAGAAAATCAGCGGAGAGTTTGACATCAAGGTTGAACAAGTAAGTGAAGAAAATCCAAAACATTTCTGCCCCATATTAGGACCCTGTGCATTACATGTAGCACCCCACTGCTGGTGACCGTCTGCCTGGAAAAAGATCCTTTAGGGTGGAAATAGTGCGTTTCTGCATTAGGCGGGTGACTACTTTGGCCTCCACAGTACACTGGAGATCCACAGTAGTCACCTGCCTAATGCATGGCATGTTGCTAGGCAACGGCCTGAACAAATCCAAGTGCAGCCCACCACAGTCAGTACATTATCCATTATGGAGTCTGAAGATCGACATTTCACTAGGAGGCTCCACTATCTACCAAAGTAATTCATCCTCGCTGTCAGCCATTACCAGCTCCTGCGGGACGACCTCCTATTGGCCCATAGTTTTCCATAAATCTGGTGTGGACGGTGCCCCCTGGCCGGAGTCCTCCAGTAACACATCAGCGCTCATCATCCATGTATAACTTTCAGTATATTGTCCCATTATATTCTATCCGCAGGCCGAGTTCTCTGATCTGAACCTGGTGGCCCATTCTAATGGGACCTTCTCTGTGGACTTGGAGGTCATGAGGAACGGTGTGAAGGTCGTCCGGTGAGCAAGGCGCCCTACAGCTTGTATCCCCATTTATATTGCTTAGTCTGTATGGTGGTTACAGTCAAATTTCTATAGTCCGGACCCTGATGGTCCAGAAGTCTCGTGACGTGGTGTCTGCCACCACACGCCACTTTGTAAGATGTTTTATTAAGGGTTAATGGAGTTTGTCAGAAATACATGGCTGCTTTATTTAAAAAAACAGCGCCTCACCTGTCCATGGGTCGTGTCTGGTATTGCAGCTCAGCCCCATTAAAAGGAATGGAGCTGAAGCTGCAATACCAAACGCAACCTGTGGAAGGGTTTGGCGCTCTTTTTGTAAGAAAGCCGCAACTTTTTTCTAATCCTCTACAACCCCTTTAACTATTGAAATGCTGATAAATAGCCCACCTCATGTGATGGTCCTCACCCCGAACCCTTTTAGCAGCACCAAGCATCACGCCCGTCTGTATGAGGGGGCAGCTGTTTTCTACCCCACTATCAGCAATAAGGGGGGGGGCATATAATAAATAAGCCTGGTAAATGAGAACTGGCATCTGATTGGCTGCTATGGGCAGCTCCGCCGCTTTTCTCCTCTGATCAATCTCCTCCGTTGTATGGAATCAGAATCTGCGTACCTGGCGGGTTCACGGTTGCTGCGGATAATTACATCTTTCCTCCTCAGGCGTGTTCTGTTTGTAGGTGGCATTTGCATGATTGGTAACAGCGCCTCATTGAAAACTATGTGTGCCCGAATGCCAAACGCTGCCCAGCAAGTGCCATAGCCCATAGCGTGTAAATTTCCAGCAAGGTCTTGTGATAACATCCGCACCCCACAAAAGCACATTAACGGCATTTACCTGCCCAACCTCATGCTTTCCCCGGAGATAAGCGTTATCTGGGATGTCTGGCAGCCACTCCTCTCTTCCGTACCATTAAACAGTAAAGCATGTACAGTCTAGACTGTGAGTGGGGTAGATCGAGCTGGGCGCTGCCATCTTTATCTGTAAGGTGTTTAGCATTGCAAATCACTACAAGGCCCCACAATGCCTTGCACCGTGTTACCCCGCTCTCAGTGGGACCTTTAGCACTGGTTCATAAATAGAATGCCAGAATTACAGTGAAGACTGACACATTAGTAATGCAGGTTTATTAGAGGCTCCGGGTATGTGGAAAGCTGGGTGACCACCACTGAGTTCACAGTAGTGACTGCCCCTAGTGGTTGTTTCCAGGCATTGCAGAACATGTAATCAGCTGGAAAAAATATGTGTTTGGAGGTCTCGTCGTCTTCTGTAATAAGGTCAGCGCTTCCGAAATGTTTAAATATATGCGGCAGTACCCCAGCGTTGGGAGGGTGGTAGCTTGGCGATGTGCCATATACGTCACGTGTGTATTAGGGCAGTATACGCCTGGTTTATATATAATAGGCAGTGGATTGGAGACGTCACTCACACATAGAAGCTGAATTCATGTCCCTTGTCACTAATTTACATTGCGAAGTCTAATAACAGCTCATGTTGCTGCCATTGTTCCCAGTTCATTGTGAAGGGTGCCCCCCTGTGGAGATCAGAAAGTACTGCAATAAAGTAACCAGTAATTTAGCAGTTTGTGTTTTGCAGGAAGGCGTCAGATGTTTTCTAACCATCATAAGACGACATGTGTTCAAATTACATTTGTCGTGTTTTTCTGCAGCGTTTGAACCTTTGTCAGCAAGAAAATTGTAACAGAGATCAGTGCAAAGTGATAGTGGAGGAGACTGGCAGCATGGGCATAGTGATAGTGGAGGAGGCAGGCAGCATGGGCATAGTGATAGTGGAGGAGGCTGGCAGCATGGTCATAGTGATAGTGGAGGGGGCAGGCAGCATGGGCATAATGATAGTGGAGGGGGCAGGCAGCGTGGGCATAGTGATAGTGGAGGGGGCAGGCAGCATGGGCCTAGTGATAGTGGAGGGGGCAGGCAGCATGGGCATAGTGATCGTGGAGGAGGCAGGCAGCATGGGCATAGTGATAGTGGAGGGGACAGGCAGCATGGGCATAGTGATAGTGGAGGGGGCAGGCAGCATGGGCATAATGATAGTGGAGGGGGCAGGCAGCGTGGGCATAGTGATAGTGGAGGGGGCAGGCAGCATGGGCCTAGTGATAGTGGAGGGGGCAGGCAGCATGGGCATAGTGATCGTGGAGGAGGCAGGCAGCATGGGCATAGTGATAGTGGAGGGGACAGGCAGCATGGGCATAGTGATAGTGGAGGGGGCAGGCAGCGTGGGCATAGTGATAGTGGAGGGGACAGGCAGCATGGGCATAGTGATAGTGGAGGAGGCAGGCAGCATGGGCATAGTGATAGTGGATGAGGCTGGCAGCATGGGCATAGTGATAGTGGATGAGGCTGGAAGCATGGGCATAGTGATAGTGGATGAGGCTGGCAGCATGGGCATAGTGTTAGTGGAGGAGGCAGGCAGCATGGGCATAGTGATAGTGGAGGAGGCATGCAGCATGGGCATAGTGATAGTGGAGGAGGCAGGCAGCATGGGCATAGTGATAGTGGAGGGGGCAGGCAGCATTGGCATAGTGATAGTGGAGGGGACAGGCAGCATGGGCATAGTGATAGTAGAGGGGACAGGCAGCATGGGCATAGTAATAGTGGATGAGGCTGGCAGCATGGGCATAGTGGATGGGGCAGGCAGCATGGGCATAGTGATAGTGGATGAGGCTGGCAGCATGGGCATAGTGGATGGGGCAGGCAGCATGGGCATAGCGATAGTGGAGGGGCAGGCAGCATTGGCATAGTGATAGTGGAGGGGGCAGGCAGCATGGGCATAGTGATAGTGGAGGGGACAGGCAGCATGGGCATACTGATAGTGGAGGGGGCAGGCAGCATGGGCATAGTGATAGTGGATGAGGCTGGCAGCATGGGCATAGTGATAGTGGATGAGGCTGGCAGCATGGGCATAGTGATAGTGGATGAGGCTGGAAGCATGGGCATAGTGATAGTGGAGGGGACAGGCAGCATGGGCATAGTGATAGTGGATGAGGCTGGAAGCATGGGCATAGTGAGAGTGGATGAGGCTGGCAGCATGGGCATAGTGTTAGTGGAGGAGGCAGGCAGCATGGGCATAGTGATAGTGGAGGAGGCAGGCAGCATGGGCATAGTGATAGTGGAGGGGGCAGGCAGCATTGGCATAGTGATAGTGGAGGGGACAGGCAGCATGGGCATAGTGATAGTAGAGGGGACAGACAGCATGGGCATAGTGATAGTGGATGAGGCTGGCAGCATGGGCATAGTGGATGGGGCAGGCAGCATGGGCATAGCGATAGTGGAGGGGCAGGCAGCATTGGCATAGTGATAGTGGAGGGGGGCAGGCAGCATGGGCATAGTGATAGTGGAGGGGACAGGCAGCATGGGCATACTGATAGTGGAGGGGGCAGGCAGCATGGGCATAGTGATAGTGGATGAGGCTGGCAGCATGGGCATAGTGGATGGGGCAGGCAGCATGGGCTTATTAAAAGTGGATGGGGCAGGCAGCATGGGCATAGTGATAGTGGAGGAGGCTGGCAGCATGGGCATAGTGGATGGGGCAGGCAGCATGGGCATAGTGATAGTGGATGAGGCTGGCAGCATGGGCATAGTGGATGGGGCAGGCAGCATGGGCATAGTGATAGTGGATGAGGCTGGCAGCATGGGCATAGTGGATGGGGCAGGCAGCATGGGCATAGCGATAGTGGAGGGGCAGGCAGCATTGGCATAGTGATAGTGGAGGGGGCAGGCAGCATGGGCATAGTGATAGTGGAGGGGACAGGCAGCATGGGCATACTGATAGTGGAGGGGGCAGGCAGCATGGGCATAGTGATAGTGGATGAGGCTGGCAGCATGGGCATAGTGATAGTGGATGAGGCTGGCAGCATGGGCATAGTGATAGTGGATGAGGCTGGAAGCATGGGCATAGTGATAGTGGAGGGGACAGGCAGCATGGGCATAGTGATAGTGGATGAGGCTGGCAGCATGGGCATAGTGATAGTGGATGAGGCTGGAAGCATGGGCATAGTGAGAGTGGATGAGGCTGGCAGCATGGGCATAGTGTTAGTGGAGGAGGCAGGCAGCATGGGCATAGTGATAGTGGAGGAGGCAGGCAGCATGGGCATAGTGATAGTGGAGGGGGCAGGCAGCATTGGCATAGTGATAGTGGAGGGGACAGGCAGCATGGGCATAGTGATAGTAGAGGGGACAGACAGCATGGGCATAGTGATAGTGGATGAGGCTGGCAGCATGGGCATAGTGGATGGGGCAGGCAGCATGGGCATAGCGATAGTGGAGGGGCAGGCAGCATTGGCATAGTGATAGTGGAGGGGGGCAGGCAGCATGGGCATAGTGATAGTGGAGGGGACAGGCAGCATGGGCATACTGATAGTGGAGGGGGCAGGCAGCATGGGCATAGTGATAGTGGATGAGGCTGGCAGCATGGGCATAGTGGATGGGGCAGGCAGCATGGGCTTATTAAAAGTGGATGGGGCAGGCAGCATGGGCATAGTGATAGTGGAGGAGGCTGGCAGCATGGGCATAGTGGATGGGGCAGGCAGCATGGGCATAGTGATAGTGGATGAGGCTGGCAGCATGGGCATAGTGGATGGGGCAGGCAGCATGGGCATAGTGATAGTGGATGAGGCTGGCAGCATGGGCATAGTGGATGGGGCAGGCAGCATGGGCATAGCGATAGTGGAGGGGCAGGCAGCATTGGCATAGTGATAGTGGAGGGGGCAGGCAGCATGGGCATAGTGATAGTGGAGGGGACAGGCAGCATGGGCATACTGATAGTGGAGGGGGCAGGCAGCATGGGCATAGTGATAGTGGATGAGGCTGGCAGCATGGGCATAGTGATAGTGGATGAGGCTGGCAGCATGGGCATAGTGATAGTGGATGAGGCTGGAAGCATGGGCATAGTGATAGTGGAGGGGACAGGCAGCATGGGCATAGTGATAGTGGATGAGGCTGGCAGCATGGGCATAGTGATAGTGGATGAGGCTGGAAGCATGGGCATAGTGATAGTGGAGGAGGCAGGCAGCATGGGCATAGTGTTAGTGGAGGAGGCAGGCAGCATGGGCATAGTGATAGTGGAGGAGGCAGGCAGCATGGGCATAGTGATAGTGGAGGGGGCAGGCAGCATTGGCATAGTGATAGTGGAGGGGACAGGCAGCATGGGCATAGTGATAGTAGAGGGGACAGACAGCATGGGCATAGTGATAGTGGATGAGGCTGGCAGCATGGGCATAGTGGATGGGGCAGGCAGCATGGGCATAGCGATAGTGGAGGGGCAGGCAGCATTGGCATAGTGATAGTGGAGGGGGGCAGGCAGCATGGGCATACTGATAGTGGAGGGGACAGGCAGCATGGGCATACTGATAGTGGAGGGGGCAGGCAGCATGGGCATAGTGATAGTGGAGGGGACAGGCAGCATGGGCATACTGATAGTGGAGGGGGCAGGCAGCATGGGCATAGTGATAGTGGATGAGGCTGGCAGCATGGGCATAGTGGATGGGGCAGGCAGCATGGGCTTATTAAAAGTGGATGGGGCAGGCAGCATGGGCATAGCGATAGTGGAGGGGCAGGCAGCATGGGCATAGTGATAGTGGAGGGGGCAGGCAGCATGGGCATAGTGATAGTGGAGGGGGCAGGCAGCATGGGCATAGTGATAGTGGAGGAGGCTGGCAGCATGGGCATAGTGGATGTGGCAGGCAGCATGGGCATAGTGATAGTGGATGAGGCTGGCAGCATGGGAATAGTGGATGGGGCAGGCAGCATGGGTCTATTAAAAGTGGATGGGGCAGGCAGCATGGGCATAGTGATAGTGGAGGAGGCAGGCGGCATGGGCATAGCGATAGTGGAGGGGCAGGCAGCATTGGCATAGTGATAGTGGAGGGGGCAGGCAGCATGGGCATAGTGGAGGGGGCAGGCAGCATGGGCATAGTGATAGTGGAGGAGGCAGGCAGCATGGGCATAGTGATAGTGGAGGGGGCAGGCAGCATGGGCATAGTGATAGTGGATGGGGCAAGGGATGAAAACATCACTGAATGTGTTATGTCTACTTTGTGGATTCAGCCCTAGTTGGTATTATGAGTGCCACTGTCCCCGTACACCTTCACCCGGCCATATATAAAGGTTTATATCACTGGTACTGAGCTTCAAGCTACAAATTGAGACGTTCCACTTCCTCTAACGCAGTGCAGGTTATTGGCTAGAGGGCGACGCAGCTTGGCAGATTTTGTAGCAGTGTCATAATGGCTCCTAATAAACCCCGCGAGCCCTCACGCTCCGTTAGAGAAGGCCCCCCCTCCCCTCCCATTGAAAATCAATGCAGATGACAACATTTGTGTGCTTCGTGTGAGGCGTGACAACCTGTGCTGGTTATGTGTTCACATGTCAAGTCTAATTGCTTAATGCAGATATTGGATATTGTAGGTCCCTGAAGCCAGACTTCGTCCTCATTCGTCAGCACGCCTTCAGCATGGCACGGAATGGAGATTTCCGCAGCTTGGTGATCGGCCTGCAGTACGCCGGTGTCCCGAGCCTAAACTCCTTGCACTCCGTGTATAACTTCTGTGACAAGCCCTGGATGGTGAGTAATTATTTATTAACATTAGCAGGGTTCTCTGCCACTAGCTAAGAAGATCTGACAGATCTAGGATATGATAAAAAGAATATAGCGCCCAGTTTCGCAGCAAGCTGTAAAACAGGATGGTTCTTAGTGTAGTCTGTTATGCTGACATCTAGTGGCCGGTATGAAAACTGCAATATTTCATAATTTAACAAATCTTTTTAAAATATGCCGTTTTCTGATGACACTGGCCCTTTAATGAGAGCAGTCGTTTTCATTAGTGTTACCTCAGGGTAAGCTCCATTCAGCCTTAGTAAGAGTTGTTCTAACCTTTTGTACTGTAATATTTGGCCAGAACCCCTCAACCCCTTTGCCATTTATCTTTCAGTTTTCTCAGCTGGTTCGCCTGCAGAGGAAGCTGGGGCCCGAGGAATTCCCTCTGATCGAGCAAACGTACTACCCCAACCACAAAGAGATGGTGAGTCACAGACCATTGATATCTATTTGAAGCCCACCACAGAGCTTCACTTTATAGTTCCACCTAGAGAAGTCATTTCCGAAGCTGATGTCATGAATAACGCCTTGTTTAGGGTCCTGTGTCCTGTAATGACCCCCAGCGGCAGTAATGCTCACACTGTACCCTGCAGGTTATGTTCCCCCCTCCTGCCCGGACGGAGGTGACGTGTCATGGAATAGGTTTTGAAATCAGCACTCGTAAAACCTCTGATGCAAAACAGATGTCTATCTATAGAATGTATTCAGCCGCACGTTTACTCTCACCAGATGTAATGAACTGTATTCACTTTCAGTGTCACATAGAGGTCTACATTAATAAGCGGGTCCGGTCACAATGATGGCGTAAATATCCTTAAAAAGGTTTATAAGGTCTGCTTCTTTTTCCCCAACTATAGTGCCACTCTTGTCCGTAGGTGTATGGTATTGCAGCTAAACTGAATAGGGATAATCTGTAATACCAGACACAGCATATACACAAGAAAGCCGCTGTTTCTGTTAAAAATAACTAACATTATACTGCCCCCTATTTACAAAAATATAACTACTATAATACTACCCTTCTATAAAAGAATATAAATACTATAATACTGCCCCTATATACAAGAATATAACTACTATAATACTGCTCCCTATATACAAGAATATAACTACTATAATACTGCTCCCTATATACAAGAATATAACTATTATAATACTGCCCCCTATTTACAAAAATATAACTACTATAATACTGCCCCCTATATGCAAGAATATAACTACTATAATACTGCCTCCTATATACAAGAATATAACTACTATAATACTGCCCCTATATACAAGAATATAACTACTATAATACTGCTCCTATATACAAGAATATAACTACTATAATACTGCCCCTATATACAAGAATATAACTACTATAATACTGCCCCCTATATACAAGAATATAACTACTATAACACTGCTCCTATATACAAGAATATAACTACTATAATACTGCTCCTATATACAAGAATATACCTACTATAATACTGCCCCTATATACAAGAATATAACTACTATAATACTGCCCCCTATATACAAGAATATAACTACTATAATACTGCTCCTATATACAAGAATATAACTACTATAATACTGCCCCTATATACAAGAATATAACTGCTATAATACTGCCCCCTATATACAAGAATATAACTACTATAATACTGCCCCCTATATACAAGAATATAACTACTATAATACTGCCCCTATATACAAGAATATAACTACTATAATACTGCTCTTATATACAAGAATATAACTACTATAATACTGTCCCTATATACAAGAATATAACTATTATAATACTGCCCCTATATACAAGAATATAACTACTATAATACTGCTCTTATATACAAGAATATAACTACTATAATACTGTCCCTATATACAAGAATATAACTATTATAATACTGCCCCTATATACAAGAATATAACTACTATAATACTGCCCCTATATACAAGAATATAACTACTATAATACTGCTCCCTATATACAAGAATATAACTACTATAATACTGCCCCCTATATACAAGAATATAACTACTATAATACTGCTCCCTATATACAAGAATATAACTACTATAATACTGCCCCCTATATACAAGAATATAACTACTATAATACTCCCCCTATATACAAGAATATAACTACTATAATACTGCTCCCTATATACAAGAATATAACTACTATAATACTGCCCCCTATATACAAGAATATAACTACCATAATACTGCTCCCTATATACAAGAATATACCTACTATAATACTGCCCCCTATATACAAGAATATAACTACTATAATACTGCCCCTATATACAAGAATATAACTACTATAATACTGCCCCCTATATACAAGAATATAACTACTATAATACTGCCCCCTATATACAAGAATATAACTACTATAATACTGCCTCCTATATACAAGAATATAACTACTATAACACTGCCCCTATATACAAGAATATAACTACTATAATACTGCCCCTATATACAAGAATATAACTACTATAATACTGCCCCTATATACAAGAATATAACTACTATAATACTGCCCCCTATATACAAGAATATAACTACTATAATACTGCTCCCTATATACAAGAATATAAATACTATAATACTGCTCCCTATATACAAGAATATAACTACTATAATACTGCTCCTATATACAAGAATACAACTACTATAATACTGCCCCTATATACAATAATATAACTACTATAATACTGCTCCCTATATACAAGAATATAACTACTATAATACTGGTCCTATATACAAGAATATAACTACTATAATACTGCTCCTATATACAAGAATATAACTACTATAATACTGCCCCCTATATACAAGAATATAACTACTATAATACTGCCCCCTATATACAAGAATATAACTACTATAATACTGCCCCTATATACAAGAATATAACTACTATAATACTGCCCCTATATACAAGAATATAACTACTATAATACTGCTCCTATGTACAAGAATATAACTACTATAATACTGCCCCTATATACAAGAATATAACTACTATAATACTGCCCCCTATATACAAGAATATAACTACTATAATACTGCTCCTATGTACAAGAATATAACTACTATAATACTGCCCCTATATACAAGAATATAACTACTATAATACTGCCCTCTATATACAAGAATATAACTACTATAATACTTCTCCTATGTACAAGAATATAACTACTATAATACTGCCCCTATATACAAGAATATAACTACTATAATACTGCTCCCTATATACAAGAATATAAATACTATAATACTGCTCCCTATATACAAGAATATAACTACTATAATACTGCTCCTATATACAAGAATACAACTACTATAATACTGCCCCTATATACAATAATATAATTACTATAATACTGCTCCCTATATACAAGAATATAACTACTATAATACTATCCCCTATATACAAGAATATAAATACTATAATACTGCTCCCTATATACAAGAATATAACTACTATAATACTGCCCCTATATACAAGAATATAAGTACTATAATACTGCTCCCTATATACAAGAATATAACTACTATAATACTGCCCCTATATACAAGAATATAACTACTATAATACAGCTCCTATATACAAGAATATAACTACTATAATACTGCCCCTATATACAAGTATATAACTACTATAATACTGCTCCCGATATACAAGAATATAACTACTATAATACTGCCCCCTATATACAAGAATATAAATACTATAATACTGCTCCCTATATACAAGAATATAACTACTATAATACTGCCCCCTATATACAAGAATATAACTACTATAATACTGCTCCTATATACAAGAATATAAATACTATAATACTGCTCCCTATATACAAGAATATAACTACTATAATACTGCTCCTATATACAAGAATATAACTACTATAATACTGCTCCCTATATACAAGAATATAACTACTATAATACTGCCCCCTATATACAAGAATATAACTACTATAATACTGCCCCTATGTACAAGAATATAACTACTATAATACTGCCCCTATGTACAAGAATATAACTACTATAATACTGCCCCCTATATACAAGAATATATCTACTATAATACTGCCCCCTATATACAAGAATATAACTACTGTAATACTGTCCCCTATATACAAGCTATAACTACTATAATACTGCCCCCTATATACAAGAATATAACTACTATAATACTGCCCCTATATACAAGAATATAACTACTATAATACTGCTCCCTATATACAAGAATATAACTACTATAATACTGCCCCTATATACAAGAATATAACTACTATAATACTGCTCCTATATACAAGAATATAACTACTATAATACTGCTCCTATATACAAAAATATAACTACTATAATACTGCCCCCTATATACAAGAATATAACTACTATAATACTGCCCCCTATATACAAGAATATAGCTACTATAATACTGCTCCCTATATACAAGAATATAACTACTGTAATACTGCCCCTATATACGAGAATATAACTACTATAATACTGCCCCTATATACAAGAATATAACTACTATAATACTGCCCCCTATGTACAATAATATAACTACTATAATACTGCTCCTATATACAAGAATATAACTACTATAATACTGCCCCTATATACAAGAATATAACTACTATAATACTGCCCCTATATACAAGAATATAACTACTATAATACTGCTCCCTATATACAAGAATATAACTACTGTAATACTGCCCCTATATACAAGAATATAACTACTATAACACTGCTCCCTATATACAAGAATATAACTACTGTAATACTGCCCCTATATACGAGAATATAACTACTATAATACTGCCACCTATATACAAGAATATAACTACTATAATACTGCCCCCTATGTACAAGAATATAACTACTATAATACTGCTCCCTATATACAAGAATATAACTACTATAATACTCCCCCTATATACAAGAATATAACTATTATAATGCTGCTCCCTATATACAAGAATATAACTACTATAATACTGCCCCCTATATACAAGAATATAACTACTATAATACTGCCTCCTATATACAAGAATATAACTACTATAATACTGTCCCTATATACAAGAATATAACTACTATAATACTGCTCCCTATATACAAGAATATAACTACTATAATACTGCTCCTATATACAAGAATATAACTACTATAATACTGCCCCCTATATACAAGAATATAACTACTATAATACTGCCCTCTATATACAAGAATATAACTACTATAATACTGCCCCCTATATACAAGAATATAACTACTATAATACTGCTCCCTATATACAAGAATATAACTACTATAATACTGTCCCTATATACAAGAATATAACTACTATAATACTGCTCCCTATATACAAGAATATAACTACTATAATACTGCCCCCTATATACAAGAATATAACTACTATAATACTGTCCCTATATACAAGAATATAACTACTATAATACTGCTCCCTATATACAAGAATATAACTACTATAATACTGCTCCCTATATACAAGAATATAACTACTATAATACTGCCCCTATATACGAGAATATAACTACTATAATACTGCCACCTATATACAAGAATATAACTACTATAATACTGCCCCTATATACAAGAATATAACTACTATAATACTGCTCCCTATATACAAGAATATAACTACTATAATACTGCTCCTATATACAAGAATATAACTACTATAATACTGCCCCTATATACAAGAATATAACTACTATAATACTGCCCACTATATACAAGAATATAACTACTATAATACTGCATCTATATACAAGAATATAACTACTATAATACTGCTCCTATATACAAGAATATAACTACTATAGTACTGCCCCTATATACAAGATTATAACTACTATAATACTGCCCCCTATATACAAGAATATAACTATTATAATACTGCCCCCTATATACAAGAATAGAACTACTATAATACTGCCCCTATATACAAGAATATAACTACTATAATACTGCCCCCTATAATCAAGAATATAACTACTATAATACTGCCCCCTATATACAAGAATATAAGTACTATAATACTGCTCCTATATACAAGAATATAACTACTATAATACTGCCCCTATATACAAGAATATAACCACTATAATACTGCCCCCTATATACAGGAATATAACTACTATAATACTGCTCCTATATACAAGAACATAACTACTATAATACTGCTCCTATATACAAGAATATAACTACTATAATACTGCTCCTATATACAAGAATATAACTACTATAATACTGTCCCCTATATACAAGAATATAACTACTATAATACTGCCCCTATATACAAGAATATAACCACTATAATACTGCCCCCTATATACAGGAATATAACTACTATAATACTGCCTCCTATATACAAGAATATAACTACTATAATACTGCCCCTATATACAAGAATATAACTACTATAATACTGCCCCTATATACAAGAATATAACTACTATAATACTGCTCCCTATATACAAGAATATAACTACTATAATACTGCCCCCTATGTGGTGTTGGAGGGATTTCCCGGTCTCTGGAGTTGCTATGGTTTGGGATATATTATGGAATAATACCAGATCTATATACAAAAAAGTCCTAGAAATCTTTATTAAACAACGTACAATACATGTATAAAGCAGTACAAATTCTGTGCATACAAAATTGCTCAGGAATGAATCCCATTAACAGCAGAGGACCCACGGGTTGTGGGTTGTTATCCTCGGCCCGCACAGTATGGTTTTGCCCCCTTGGTGTTTTTGGTGAGCGGCAGAGATGTCGGGTGCTTTTTCTCGGTAGGGTCAGGAGTAAGTCGTGCGCCGGTGACTGTAGATCTTCCTATTGGGCTGTAGTGTTTCTGGTGGTGGTGGCGGTGGTTGTGGTGGTGGCGGGGGCGTATGTACGAGACTTCAAGCTATTCCAGATGCACAGACCCTTGCCATCGTTCACACAGGCCCAGGTTGTAGCCTGATAACCGGAGTACAGAGACTTCTTTCTCATCAGTGGGTCAGTCCAGAGACACTGGAGATCATTGTCCACCTGACATGGCAGACTGAAGCATTGCTTGACCTGGAATGAAATATAAAGTCATTGAGAAGTGCAGAGGTGAATGTATTTCCTGACAAGCTAGTGGTGACTTTGTGCACAGCGGCCAACTCGAACAAGCAGAGCTGTAGTGTAAAGCATGGACAGAAGAGCAGGCTGAATCTTTAATAAAGCATGTATTGGATTTCAGACTCCAATACAGAGTGCAGCTAAGTTTGTCACTGATAAAGTTCATCCCCCAATGGAGCATAGCTGCAGTTTAAAGTATGGAGAAGGGATGGTACAGCAGCTTTCGCATCTAAACAGGGCAGCGAGTGACTTTCAGACTCTCTCAGCAGCACTTTCTATTGGAGTCTAGGTTTGTGACTTATCATACTTCTGCCCATATGGAGCATAGCTGCAGTGTAAAGTATGGAGAAGGGATGGTACAGCAGCCTGGGCAGCGAGTGAATTTCAGACTCTCTCAGCAGCACTTTCTATTGGAATTTAGGTTTGTGACTTATCATACTTGTGCCCATATGGAGCATAGCTGCAGTGTAAAGTATGGGGGAATGATAGCGCAGCAGCAACCTGAGCATCTGATGAGGCAAGAAGTCGTTTTCAGACTAGTAGATGATGCTGCTAAGGCTGATGAAAATAAATAACCAGTAATCTTCACCCAAAGGGACTGTTACATATATCCGGATGCCCATTTAGGTAGTTATTCCAATTGGCCATCTGACCAGAGCTCTAGCTCTTCACCTGCGATGTGCACTATATGTCCCAGCATGCTCTGTGCTGATCTGAGTCACTAGATTGTTATATAGAGAACAGCAGTGGGGAAGGGGGGGGGGGTCTCACCTGGCATTCACAGTGCTTGGCATACACCTGCAGGAAGCCCCTCTTCTGGCCCATGGTCAGGGAGGCCCATGGCACCACAAAGCTACAGCTGTTGATATAAACCTTATTGTCCACGATGGTCGCTGCGTGTGGGGAAATAAGGGAGAGGTTACTGTCTGGTCTGCGGAGAATCAGTATATAGGACAGAGGTTGCTATGGAGGGTTAATGGGTATCTGTAGAGAACGGCGGTTGCTATGGAGGCATTTTAGGAACTGATTAGTGCTTTAAAGGGTTAACACTTTAATGATCGCCCACTTTTCACTGCAGTCCCTGGGTCTTTTGGCGTCGCTGCTTTAAATCTCCTATGTAGTGAATTATAGAAGCGGCCATGTCACCCCCACCTCTATTGGACCCGAAGATCATGTGATCGCCGGGTGCCCCCCCCAGCATGACTAATGTCATGACGGGGGCTGATTCTACAGCAAGAAAAAATGAAATAATAAAGTGTGATGTCCCTAGAGGACTTGTACGACCTCCTGGCGGAAATATGATGTAACAAAAACGTTAACAAACATGGGTAAAATAAATGATAAAATACAAATATGGGGGGGGGGGGGGAGACCCATACACGGCCCAAACCGTCGTCATAGCCGCCCCCCCGAACCCAAGACTAAATAAAATGAAGGCTTAAAATGGGTTTTACGAACATGAAGAATTATAAATTGACATATATATTTTTTTCACTTTTTGTACACGTTACACCTAATAAATCTCCCCAAAAATATTTTGGTAGACAAACAAATAAAGTAAGGAGAGTGAACCCACCACATGGGCACAATCACTAAAAAGTGGTCATGTGGGACCAAAACACTGGTCGTTGAAGGGTTAATAGATATTGGTGGTTACTGTAGAGGAACGATAGGTGGTGTTGGCTTTGGTAGGGGGAGAATGCATTAGTAATGGTCAGTAGGGGGCAGCGTGGTGCTCATACTGACCGGCGACCAGGAACTCCTTGCTCTTGTCGGTTGTGGAGTGCTGGTAGCCGCACAGGCTCTCCATCTTTGGGCTGTAGATGAACTGGATGTCTTCGAGTTCTTTAGGAGCCTTGAATATCTGATGATAAAGGAAGGATATATATATATATAAGTTACTAGAGCAGCCTGGCTGTGCGGGATCCTACATCACGTGATGCTGACAGGTTACCGGCCCTTTAAACAGAGCTGCCAAATCTCCGGCTACTGTAGCAGGGACGGGTGTAATTTGTGTGGCATGCGCCGTCTTTGATTTGTAAACACCCGGTTCAGTAGTGTAAGAGGGCACGGCGAGCATAAGCCTAAAATGGTGCCTGTGCCTTTAATAGTGTGCATGCGTGACAGTTGTACATGGTCGCCACTGCTCCAATGTTCTGCTCCAACTGTATGACAGTAGAATATAGTGCAGCACTTCACTGGATAACTTTGCACTGAGATCGGAGGTCTGCGGGCAGGAGCGGGATTACCCAGCATGCAAAGTTCTGAACCTGCACCTGAAATATGTGGTCAACCCATAGCCAAGGAAAGAGCGTAATATATTTACTCCGCAGTGCTGTATATCCCTGGGCTGCTGGAGGGCACAGACCAGCCTGGCATACATGGCAAGAATAGGAGAGGGTCCTACCTTGGTGGCTTTAACCTCGAACTCGTTCCAATGTTCCCGCTCCGCGCTGTCTTTCTGTCCGATGAACTTTGCCCGGAACACTGCGGATGTAGAATTGCTGGATCAGACAATGCATTATATGACGTTTATCTAAACCCCTGTGGAACTACAACCCCCAGCATGTCCCCCAAGCTGGCTGGGTGTGCTTGAAGTTTTGGTTCTAGAATGGAGAAGGCCGCCGGTCCATGAAATGCATCATTTACCTGCACAGGTGTCAATGGCAGACTAGTACCAAACCCATGTGACGCACGTTTTAACTCCGAGATTACCAGCCCTTGGTCTGTTCACTCCCCAATTACAGGTATCACCTAATAGAATCCTCATACACCCAATCATCAGGATCCTGGCACGTGAGTCTATGCCGTGTGCTGTAAGTGTAGGCTTTGCCCTATAAATAAAACATTACACTGGAGGGTGTTCTCTCAGGTTCAGGATTTAGAAAAAGCTGTGGGCGCAGATCAGCCGTGTCCTTAAAGGAAGCTTTTTGCACTTGGTGACGTTTCCTGCTCTGTTGACAATCTCAAAACTTAAATGGAATATCGGGAAATTGCTTAAATGCTAATCCCTTATTATTGTAATCCTCTCTCCAAGTAGCTGTGCAAGTAATACAAATCTCCTACACTGCTGTATGGAAATGTTCTCTACAGATTCCTCGCTTTCTATCTGTTTGCAGACTACAGATTAGAGTTTATGGCAGTCTGTAATCTGCGTAAAAAGTGGGTCACTGTGTACATACATTACTTATCCTGTACTGATCCTGAGTTACATCCTGTATTATACTCCAGAGCTGCACTCACTATTCTGCTGGTGGAGTCACTGTGTACATACATTACATTACTTATCCTGTACTGATCCTGAGTTACATCCTGTATTATCCTCCAGAGCTGCACTCACTATTCTGCTGGTGGAGTCACTGTGTACATACATTACATTACTTATCCTGTATTGATCCTGAGTTACATCATGTATTAGGGTATGTTCACACGGCGGGGGTCCGTAACGGCTGAAATTACGGGGATGTTTCAGCCTGAAAACATCCCCGTAATTTCAGCCGTACCGGCATGTGCAGGCGCTTGAACGCCGCGTCAATTACGGCCGTAATTAGCGCTGCTATTCATTGGAGTCAATGAATAGCGGCTCCAATTACGGCCAAAGAAGTGACAGGTCACTTCTTCTACGCGGGCGTCTATTTACGCGCCGTCATTTGACAGCGGCGCGTAAATATACGCCTCGTGTGAACAGACAAACGTCTGCCCATTGCTTTCAATGGGCAGATGTTTGTCAGCGCTATTGAGGCGCTATTTTCGGGCGTAATTCGGGGCAAAAACGCCCGATTTACGTCCGTAAATAGGCCGTGTGAACATACCCTTATACTCCAGAGCTGCACTCACGATTCTGCTGGTGGAGTCACTGTGTACATACATTACTTATCCTGTACTGATCCTGAGTTATATCCTGTATTATACTCCAGAGCTGCACTCACTATTCTGCTGGTGGAGTCACTGTGTACATACATTGCATTACTTATCCTGTACTGATCCCGAGTTACATCCTGTATTATACTCCAGAGCTGCACTCACTATTCTGCTGGTGGAGTCACTGTGTACATACATTGCATTACTTATCCTGTACAGATCCCGAGTTACATCCTGTATTATACTCCAGAGCTGCACTCACTATTCTGCTGGTGGAGTCACTGTGTACATACATTGCATTACTTATCCTGTACTGATCCTGAGTTACATCCTGTATTATACTCCAGAGCTGCACTCACTATTCTGCTGGTGGAGTCACTGTGTACATACATTACATTACTTATCCTGTACTGATCCTGAGTTACATCCTGTATTATACTCCAGAGCTGCACTCACTATTCTGCTGGTGGAGTCACTGTGTACATACATTACATTACTTATCCTGTACTGATCCTGAGTTATATCCTGTATTATACTCCAGAGCTGCACTCACTATTCTGCTGGTGGAGTCACTGTGTACATACATTACATATCCTGTACTGATCCTGAGTTACATCCTGTATTATACTCCAGAGCTGCACTCACTATTCTGCTGGTGGAGTCACTGTGTACATACATTACATTACTTATCCTGTACTGATCCTGAGTTATATCCTGTATTATACTCCAGAGCTGCACTCACTATTCTGCTGGTGCAGTCACTGTGTACATACATTACATTACTTATCCTGTACTGATCCTGAGTTACATCCTGTATTATACGCCAGAGCTGCACTCACTATTCTGCTGGTGGAGTCACTGTGTACATACATTACATTACTTATCTTGTACTGATCCTGAGTTACATCCTGTATTATAATCCAGAGCTGCACTCACTATTCTGCTGGTGGAGTCCCTGTGTACATACATTACATTACTTATCCTGTACTGATCCTGAGTTACCTCCTGTATTATACTCCAGAGCTGCACTCACTATTCTGCTGGTGGAGTCCCTGTGTACATACAGTACATTACTGATCCTGGGTACATCCTGTATTAGAGGCTCCGTCTCCTTAGTCTCCATTGGTTGTGCGAGGATCAGACCTATAAACCTGCTGAATGTGTGTACTATGTGTCCTGTATTGGGGCATAGTCTGTGGTGGGTGGTCAGGGTGGCACACCCAGTGTTTGGGGAGACTTTGCAGACGTTACGTGGCACTGTGATGTGGTATCACTGTCTCGCTAGTGTTTTGGTACACAGAACGTTCCTCCCTATAAAAGACTTGTACAAAATATCTCACATCTTACCGATAGGTGAGTCACAGTAGACAGTTTGGGGGTGACGGGGGCCGCATGAACAGGACCACGCTTCTTTGCTCAAGCATCCTAAAATCGTCAGCACCACCAGGGAGAACATTGTGCACGCCGGGTTCTTATCTGTATAAATAAAGTTGTCTGTTAGATAGAATTCTTTGCATTGTGCTGATTTAGAAGGTTTGTACCATGTAAGATGGGGGGGGGGGGGGGGGGGTCTGTAGTGTCGAGACTCAGACAGGAAAGGACTTGTAGTGCGGTGAGGATCTTGCAAGAAGGATAAATGATGGTCTGTGCGGTTTAGGCAGGAAATGGGTTGACGCCTTGACATGAAGGAGATCTAAATGATGTTGTTTTAGGCGCTGGAAGTCAAGGGGTTGAGTTTCGTCGGGTACTGAAAGTTGTTGTTGTTGTGCCAGTATCTGGCAAGAAATGGGCTGAAAGATGTCACTCTGTACCATGAAGACTGGAGGACGGGGTCTGTGCATAGTTCTGGAAGATACTTTTGCCAGTTTATTGTGGATGATGAGTTCAGTAGTGTTGCAGGGTTCTAATTATTGGGACGGTGATTGGTAGTTTTTCCAGTTTAATATGAATAAAGAGTTCAGCAGTTGGATGATGGGTTAGGTAGTAATGCAGGGTTCAGTTGGATGATGGGTTAGGTAGTAATGCAGGGTTCAGTTGGATGATGGGTTAGGTAGTAATGCAGGGTTCAGTTGGATGATGGGTTAGGTAGTAATGCAGGGTTCAGTTGGATGATGGGTTAGGCAGTAATGCAGGGTTCAGTTGGATGATGGGTTAGGCAGTAATGCAGGGTTCAGTTGGATGATGGGTTAGGTAGTAATGCAGGGTTCAGTTGGATGATGGGTTAGGTAGTAATGCAGGGTTCAGTTGGATGATGGGTTAGGTAGTAATGCAGGGTTCAGTTGGATGATGGGTTAGGTAGTAATGCAGGGTTCAGTTGGATGATGGGTTAAGTAGTCGTGCAGGGTTCGGTTAAATTATAGGTTAAGTAGTCAGGCAGGGTGCAGTTGGATAGTGGGTTAAGTAGTACTTTTCAGTTTGTTTAGATGATAGGTTTAGTAAACATGCAGGGTTCAGTTGGATGATGGGTTAAGTAGTCGTTCAGGGTTCGGTTGGATGATCGTGCAGGGTTCAGTTGGATGATGGGTTATGTAGTCGTAAAGGGTTGCAGTGAGTGATATGCAGGCTGGTGTCCGATAGGAGTTATATCAGGGATTCAAAGACATCACAAGAAATCACCTAAAAAAGTTAGGAGCCAGTGACCAAATTCTAGGAGCAGTGGCCCCCTGGCTCCCAGCCCGTCAAGGCTTGGTTTACATGTGGTAGTGCAGGGGTTAAGTACTTCGACAGGCGTCCAGCAGATGATGGGTTAAGTGATTGTGCGGGGTGCTGCTAATAATGGTCATTGTGCAATATTCTGTTCTGGGGAAACAAGGGGTTAAGTGACATTTTGCAGCTCCAATAGCCAGTTGCAAAAGGGTTAATCAATACTCAGTATTGGTTGTTGAGTTCCCGAGTGGAAGGGGTTAAGTCAGGCAACAAGCCCAAAACACTGGAGGGTCGGCGTGACGGCGGCCGCGGTGCGGGATGGAGGAGCGGCAGCGCAGGAAGGAGTGGAGAAAGTGCTGAGAGCGGCTGCTTACCTGGATCTCGGAGGAGTTGTCAGCGGGTCTGAAGCTCAGCTCTGCATCTCACTCCATTCTATGTCTGGAATTTAAAGCGTCCTGGACCCCCTCCCTCCCTGTGATATGATTGGCTAAGAGCCCAGCACCAGACGCCTTCCCTATTAGTCAGAGATTTCAAAACAGGAAAAGATCATACGGAGAGCTGGGAAATTATTCTGGTCACTCAGTGACCTAGTCAGGGCCCACCAGGGGGAGGGCGACCAGATCAGGGGATCTACAGGAGATTATATGTAGCGTGATCGTGTACTAGCGGCGAGCATGCTGGGTAATTCATACATGTGCACATTTTGATGCCTCATATGCCAAGGATCAATGGTAACCTATATAGTTCTGCTGTATACAATGATCACATTACCCAAAGGTCAGGAATAGTCAAGACGTGGAGCATCTAAAGGGTCCTTTATTGATGGTGGGATCTCCAGGGTTTGTCCCATTGTCTCATACACGTTAGAGGTTTGGGTCTGTTAGCGGAGTTTGAGATCCGTAGGTCGGTGATGTCATACTGAGCATTCATGTGACAATCGATCCACTAAAGATGAACGTAGGCTTTAAAGAGGACCGGTCGCCTCTGTTTTAGTAACTACTTATATTCCCGATGAAATAACAATTCTGATACATCTTTTCTAAAAACTGTGCTTTGTGCCATTCCTCTGTTATTCCTCCTAGAAATTTCTGAGTTAATTGACAACTGGGTGTTACCAGTTGGGGGGGTGTGTCTCTACACAGACTGACCATGTCCAATCAGCTCTCAGTCTCAGACTGTGTAAGGACACGCCCCTTTTGAAAAGGGGAATGGTAACAACCAGTATTCAATTTATTCAGAAATTTCTAGGAGGAATAACAGAGGAATGACATAACTCAGAGTTCTAAGAGAAGATGCTCCAGAATTGTTGCTTCATGGGGAATATAATTATTTACCAAAACAGACGTGTTTTTTTCTGGAGGAGTAGGAGAAGATCCCTAGATGATTGGGGAAGACGCTTATGGTTGGAAGAGGAAAAGGGACAGAGGAGCAACACGATTGGTGGAGAGAACCAGAGGAACCATAAATACGTCATTGAGGAGCCTGAAGACCCTGAGATGGGACATCCTGGAGAAACGCTGCACACAAAGCTTCCCTTTACTCCACCCGCTGCAGCCTGAGCTCCACCTAATAATCCATGATAGACAAAAGACAACCTGGTCGTGAAGGTCGCAGCCCTGTTGGCGCGTTTCGATCATACGGACACACACGTCCTCTTCTGTGGGTTTTATTTTTAGACCGAATCCATTACGACTTAATATTTGAATTGCAAATCCCCTATTGTGCGGAAGCCTTATGGTTTTAATGTCCGACATCTGTCACTGCGGCCCCCCAGGCTGTGCTCCGACTGGTGGAAAATGACAGAACATGTGTGAACACGGCTCAGCGGAGACAAAACCGTAAAAACCTGTCCCGTAACCGTATACAGGAGATAGGAAATACCAGAATAACCTCGTCCTATAGTAGTGGTGCAGACACTGTGTATATAGATCCCTGATCCCAACCCCAGACGACTGTACCGAACCAGGCTGTGCTTATGGAGTAACCCCATAGAGCAGTACCCCCCCAACACAGCGGTGTCCTGTAGACTGGTGCTCCTCAGGAGGCTGCTCTTTTTATAGGGACACATTGACATGGGGGCTCATCATTGTCAATGACATCTGCAGCTTCTCCTGGTCTTCAACCCTCATGAACATTCGGGATTACCAAGGGAGCAACTGTGCTAGCGGGTCAGTCTCCAGTGGAATCAGAATTGTGATGCCAGAAATGGGAAATTGCGCCTTAGTCCAGAACAATACATATCTCTGATTCAAAGGGGCTGTCCAAGATTAGAAAAACATGGCTGCTTTCTACCAAAAACAGCGCCACACCTGTCCACAGGTTGTGTGTGGTGTTGCAGCTCAGTTTCTTCCACTTTAAAGGAGCTGGGCTGCAATACCAGACACAACCCATAGACCAGTGTGGCGCTGTTGAACAACTCCTTTAACATTTCGAGCCGGGCTGGTATAGTAAACTTGTCGGGCCACGGCTCCGCTAAACCCTACCCGCTTTTTGGAAAAGTGACGTGCGCAGCGTAAATGCATCGCAATATATTTTTTTTCACACAAATTGCGACTTTTAAACGCTCGATGCAAGTTTTTTAGGAACGTATCGGGAGAGTGACATCCGGTCCACACAGAAGACGCTGTAGGATCCGGCCAGTCAGAAGGTTGGTCACGTGACCTAATGGCGGACCGAAATGGGGTGGATAATTCTACAATAAGGCGCCCGGTAGTACGGGCACTACCCTTTACCAGGTTTACGGTACAAATCGTAGGTACGGATAAAACATTTTTCCGGAAAATGAAATTTCAGTGAACGTGGCGTCCGGACATAGAGAGAGATTTTCATTGCATCGGTTAACGGGGTTCTGCTCTTTGGACGCGACCGTAGTGATTTTTACCGTCCGCATATCTGGCACGCGGTCTGAATATACGGTCTGTAGTTCATCTGTATAAAAAAAAGGGAGGCTACAAATAATGTCACCGACATGACCCAACCTCTTAAAACGGTCGCATCGACGCTCAGGCGCCATTTCCTTGGGGAACTCCCTGCCGTCGCATGGCAACGCTTCTGCAATTACGGACGGCTACGGATACACATCCGTAGCCGTCCGCAATTTTGCACGCACCCATAGACTTCTGTGGTCGAGTCCGTGGCGCAATTGCGGGCAGAAATAGGACACGTTCTATATTTTGCGGATCATTTCTACGGCCCGGACACACATCCGTAAATATACAGACAGGCGTCCGTGGCCAATAGAAATGAATGGGTCCGCAGATTATCCGTAATTACGGGTAAATCGTGTGCATGGGGCCTGAGAGGGGTCCTCTAACAATAAGCAGATCATGGCGACAAAGGTCATTCCGGTCGTATCGACCATATTAACCCTTTATATGTAGCCGGCCCATCATACGTAAAACCAACAGGTCATGGAATCTGCATCTGACGTCCGTACAGTCGCGCTCTTACCAGTAATGAAGAGCGGTCCGTCATTTCCTGGGGTTTCCCCCTCACTATCTGTCTTCTCTATACCGTGTGTATCTGCCGCCGCCGCCCTGGCACTGATCTGGAACACACCCAACTTCTCACAGACGTTCTCTGTCTGGACTTCAAAGGGGTCACGTGTTTTCCTGAGGAGACCACATCGTTTACTGCCTAATGTCTCTCCAGTCAGGGTCTATTCTACGGACGCAGATCAGCGGCACATCATGCAGAAGTACTTAGTTATATCTGGTTCTGGGAAAGCTGGGTGACAACCAATATGGCCGCCATTACAACTCCCGCAGGGGGACACTTTGTGATCTGCTTATTGTTTGGGGACCCTTCAACTCCGTAGGGATCGTCCAAAGTAGAGTACCCCTTTAATGTGTGCGTTGAAAATTGCTGCATCACTAGGCAGATTGGCAGTTCAGGAGTCTAAGAAAGCTGGGTGACATCCTCTGTGTCATGGCAGCCATATTTATTTTCGACCGATCTAACTGAGAAACGGGCCGAATTCTCCTAGAAAATTTCTCTCTGATGCCAAAAATAACCGTAAATGAAAAGTCCCTGAGTTGTTTTTTAGGACAAGCAATATGGCCGCCATGACGGGGGTTGTCTCTTTCATCCGGACTTTCTAGAGACTTAGACGCATAACTCGGCTGGTTAGCCTTTCAGTTGTTTGGGAAAGATGGGTGGGATCTGGTATGGCGGCCATATTGTCACCCAGCCTTTTCAGAAGTGGAATGTTTTGGAAGGGGGTCGACTAGCGTTTGTAACAATGTTGACAGAAGAGGACGACTCGAGGACTTTATTTTTAGGGTCACTTCTTGTAAACCAGGCCACCACAACTGGAAAAAAGACTCTCTTCTTTTTCCATAGAAACTTTCCCAGGACCTTTCCTTCATTCCATGCAGTATTTTTGCAGCAGTCACTGCCCAGTTCTGTAGACCACATGACTACGATCCTTGATCCCCCTCGAGACCACGTCTGCTGAAAATAAAACAGCAGGTAATGAAATAATTAGAATAGCCGGGCAGGAAGCGGCTACGTGTGGGTTTTAACTCCAAAGTGTTCTCATTTCTACCATGTAATTCCTGACCACAGCCCCTCAGGCTTCTGTAATCCGATCAAAATAAAAGTGAGGCGACTACAGGCAACCGCGATCTATCTGTCACCACTCGCGAGGGGAAAGAAAGTGTTTACATAACGTAAAGCCGGGAGCTTTCATCCAGCAACCTGACATTGAGTACAGACGTCATTGTTGACTTTACATCATGAAAGTGGTTAATCACCGGCAGCTCGTGAGAAGAACATCGGGGCAGGAAAGCTGAGGAGCTCCATTATCCCGAGGATTATGTCAAGTTTGAGGAATTTAGGTGAAAGTCAGGAAGTCCGCCAGTGAAGGAACCGTGGAAGCTACGTCACCCGCGAAATATCAGGGAGATGGCCTTGAAATGTATACTCCGTGACTCGTTCGTCAGAGGAAGCCAGACATCCCGACATTGGGACGATCTTGACATGAAATAGCATATTGGTTCACATGTGGAGGATCACTTGCGGTGGCGGAGATCACCATGCCTATTTATTTGGCCAAATAGTTATTTGACCACGGTATGCCATGAAGAACCCAACATAAAAATGGCAAAGCCGAGCTCAGCAGTTGTCACATGTTTGACAGCGATCGAAGAGATGAACTGCTGACTGTTTCCAAGGGCAACCAGCTGAATTTTGAAATACGATTTAGAGGCAAGTCCTATGGACATTAGATGGTTTGGAGAGTCCATCGAAAGCCTATGTGTCCTGACGTTAGTGGTGGCATTGTGACGACTGAAATGGGTGGCACATCAGTGGGCAACAGAATGCGTGGCGGCACCGCAGCAGCGTTATAGGACTCGCTGCCGATATCCGTCACGTGTATGGATGTGAATGGTTTTTGGAGATATTTGACATATAGTAACGCTCACGGGGGGCAGGTTCTTGTCAGTTCCCTGGCTGATGACTGGGAACATTTAGATGCCGATCGACTGCACAGCCAATAGAGAGATGATAGTTTAGGTTCATGGCCCTTTAAGTGCAGTCTCAGCCCACCGGAGGGGCTTCACTAGACTTTTGTAGAAAGGTGCGGTGGATGCCAGGTCCATACTGAACAGTGTTTTTCACATTCATATCTGGGCTCCTCAGTGTTGGGGTGATACGCCCCGGGTGTGAGGCACATGGTGTGACTGCCCCTCCCTTGACCACAAAAAAAAGAGTGTAAAACCACAGGAGCCAAAGAGACGCACGGGGGGGGGGGGGGGGGACGTCGACTGCTAGGACCGCGCACGCTCCCCCCCCTGCCTCCTCTGCCTTCCTGTCTTTCCACACTTTTGCTTTCTCTCGTGCCAGCTTACATTAAACTCTCTCACCCCTCGTTCCGGGCGCAGATTAGGAGACGTGAGCGAGGGGGGGAGACGACGTCACATTGTTGATTGTAAGTCTGGGTGATCTCGTTCTTTTGTCCTGTGGCGTAACCAGACTCCCAAACTAAAAAAACATTCCCGGTCGTCCAGGACAGATAGAGGGTCCCACGCACATGCTGAGCGGTCCGTCCCCCAGTGCTGGGAAGTCTACGTGGAGACGTCATTCATTCTCCTCATTGTAATTGTTATACATCAGCTCTCTCTGTAGATACGTTGGCATCTGTGCCAGTGTTGAGGTTGGTATAGATCTATCGGTACCAGAGAATTCTATATACCGCCATTCCCTAACATACTTCTACCCTTTATGAGCGAGAGCCCGGAAGATCGGCACTCTTTTTGGCAAGCTGTTTTTCGCCTATGGCGCAGTAAACACAGACTGCCGTAAAACAGCTACCTGATGGCGAGCCTCATCTCGCTACAACAGGAAACTATTTCCTGCCAACCACAGCAGTCGTATCCCCCACTTCAATAAGACACGAGTGTAAACACCAGGAACACTGCAGGCCGCCTCCCCGCTGGCTGATAACAGAAAGCAATAGTTTGAATACAGCTACACAACTAGAGATTAGCATCGCCTTTAAAGTGATCAGATACCTATAGAACGAGTGATGGTGAACCCCTATAGGAATGACTTGCGTCACTTGTCTTTTCTCTTACAGCTGACCGCCTCCAAGTTCCCGGTGGTGATCAAGATGGGCCACGCTCATTCCGGTATGGGGAAGGTGAGTAAAGGTCGGCAGGTCAACCCTAGTGCAGATGGATGCACAGGTCACCGGGCGGCTGTACATTACACAATTTGACGTCCTTCCTGTGCACGTGTGACCCTGGAGATGTCACCCACAGGTCACCACCTTCCTCTTCATGCATTTAAAGGGGTTGTCTCGAGATTAGAAGTTCTCTCTTAACCACAGGATAGGTGATAACATGCTGATCGGTGGGGGTCCGACCGCTGGGGCCCCTACCGATCACAAGAATGGGGGGGTCTCGTTCCTCCGAAGGAACTGAGGGACCCTCGTGATCAGTGGTGGTCCTAGTGTTCGGACCCCCACCGATCTGCATGTCATCACCTATCCTGTGGTTAGGGGGTAACTTTTAATCTTTTGACGACTGCCCTTTATCCTTTCATTCATCTGTACTCCATATAAAGCGTAGTAATGCCGGTGACCAATGAGAAGGAAGGGGGTGCAGCTTTGATTTAACGCTGCGTCCACGTCTAAGTTTTCCCTGCACAGCGTCGCCCCCGGCCATCTGGCTAAGCAGGGTACTGCAGCATGACCCCATTCACTTGTATAGGATGGTGCTGCAGTTTCGGGTAGTCTGGGCGCCGCTCTGCAGGAAAAAACAGTGAAGGGGAAACAGCGCTAAATCAAATCTTTACCCCCTTCATTTTTAGGCTTGGTGGGGATCCCAGAGAGGATGACACATCTTAGCGATATATCACTTTATAAGAGGGCAATACCCCTTTAAAAAATGTTTATTTCAATGAAGAGTGACCCATACCTCTGTAACCACTTCTCCGTCGATGACTAGGACCAAAACGGGTCCATTCTCCACGGCCAATCCGCTGCCATAATATATGTATATGTCTCTCACCAAAACTGGTCATTTCGTCACTTTCCAAAATATGCTGTGTCCATAAGATTCCAGGTCGCTTGTTGAAATACTTCACTATAGACGCCGTTCACATAGATGTACTGATGGACAGCAGGGGGATAAGGGGAATTTGTCTTATTATTGAGTTTATGTATGCAGTACGCTCAGATGCTCCCTCTAGTGGCCACTTCAGGCAGACAAAATATTGTACTATTCTATCTTTTCGGCTACACAGAGGATTTGGAGCTCTGTCAGTAAGATGATGCTCCGGCCGCTATAAGGAAACTTTAAGAAAATAGTCAGCCTCTGGACCTGCTGATCGGTGTGGGGTCCGGGTGTCAGACCCCACAGGTCATATACTGATGACCTATCCAGTGGATAGGTAACAATTAGATGTGTCACTGGTGTCTGATCGGTGGAGGTCCAACCATTGGGATCACCACCAATGAAGGGGCCGATATGTCCTGTCTAATTAGGAAAAACCCCTTTAAAGCTAATCAGGAACAGCGCAAAATAATGGGGGGAGTAGTCTGGTGATTTATTATTGCTCTCTATGGGGAAAGTCTTGGTTGCCTTTACCCAAGAACACATCCCCGCTCTGCAGATGGTGAGAACAGGTGTCCGGACGCCATTGTTGATGACGCGTAGTCCGGTGGTCGCTGCATTGTCTGCTGTCTCTGCTCCTCTTAGGTTTAGTCCCGGGACTGTCTGTTTAAAGGCTCATTCCCTATTTCCAGGTGAAGGTGGACAACCAGTATGACTTCCAGGACATCGCCAGCGTGGTTGCCCTAACGAAAACCTACGCCACTTCTGAACCATTCATCGATGCCAAGTATGACGTCCGCATCCAGAAAATCGGCAACAATTACAAAGCCTATATGTAAGTGTTCACCGTCCTGTACATAACTCCTCGGCCCCATTGCAAAATCTGGAGTAAGACCCCCACCTACCATACGGTGTTAATACTATTGCCTTCCTATGTGACAGAGGGGCCTTTGGATGCAACTGCTACCTCTGTACCTGTATAGCTACGTCCCCAAATATATACTAATCCTGTATTAATACTCATCCTAACGCTGTGAGGGTCTTATTAGTGCTTCATCTCCCGGCAAATCCTATCCCAATATCTGATGACAAATCATATTTCAGAGTCTACTTAGTCGTCGTCTTCTATATGGGTCATTAGGGGTACCTGACGATGACATACTGACAGTTGGGACCCCTGAACAGAGACATGGAGCCCCACAACGAAGACACACTTACACTTGGGGTACAGGATAATGACACTGACACTTGGGACAGGATAATGACACACTGACAGTTGGGGTACAGGATAATGACACACTGACACTTGGGGGACAGGATAATGACACACTGACACTTGGGGGACAGGATAATGACACATTGACACTTGGGGGACAGGATAATGACAATGACACTTGGGGTACAGGATAATGACACACTGACACTTGGGGGACAGGATAATGACACTGACACTTGGCGGACAGGATAATGACACACTGACAGTTGGGGTACAGGATAATGACACACTGACACTTGGGGGACAGGATAATGACACTGACACTTGGGGTACAGGATAAGGACACACTGACACTTGGGGTACAGGATAATGATAATGACACTTGGGGAACAGGACAATAATACACTGACACTTGGGGGACAGGATAATGATACACTGACACTTGGGGGACAGGATAATGATACACTGACACTTGGGGTACAGGATAAGGACACACTGACACTTGGGGTACAGGATAATGACACACTGGCACTTGGGGGACAGGATAATGATACACTGACACTTGGGGGACAGGATAATGACACACTGACACTTGGGGGACAGGATAATGACACACTGACAGTTGGGGTACAGGATAATGACACACTGACACTTGGGGTACAGGATAATGATACACTGACACTTGGGGCACAGGATAATGACACACTGACACTTGGGGGACAGGATAATGACACACTGGCACTTGGGGGACAGGATAATGACACACCGACACTTGGGGGACAGGATAATGACACTGACACTTGGGGTACAGGATAATGACACACTGACACTTGGGGTACAGGATAATGACACACTGACACTTGGGGTACAGGATAATGACACATTGACACTTGGGGGACAGGATAATGATACATTGACACTTGGGGGACAGGATAATGATACATTGACACTTGGGGGACAGGATAATAATACACTGACACTTGGGGTACAGGATAATGACACACTGACACTTGGGGGACAGGATAATGATACACTGACACTTGGGGAACAGGATGATGACTTTACACTTGGGCTGGGGAATATAAGGGATTACTACTGATCTCGCATTTTACGGCTCTGGTCCTGGATAGAAATTTGCGCCGCGTCTGATGCCGTGGACGTCTCCTATACATTTGGTCTTGGTCTCCCGCAGGGGTGATGACTGGGGCTCTTGTGCAGTTTATTATTTTTTATAGGTTTTTCTTGGTATGAAGCTATAAATAGTTTTCTCAGTTTACCTCTCGCTAATAATATCCCAGTGCCGGTGTCTCGGTCTCCGTCACACTGGTTCCGGGTCTCTCTCCCTCCCTGTCTGCCATGCGGGTTTTTCTGGTTCTGTACATGATGATATTTGCCTCTCCCTTCTCTCTGACATGATCTGGCACGAGTCTTCGAAACACCTCGATCCTGCTCAGCCCTTTATGATGACAGATCTGTGGGAACGTAACACGCGGAGGATCTAATGATGTCGGGATGGGAAAGATTAGGAAGTTGTTACTGGGTTTTTCCCTCTATAGGCAGCTGCCATATTACTTCACATCCATAGATCAGGACACTGAGGGATGTTATTACCATCAGATGTCTGAGAAGAGGAAAATTCCCGGAAAGACAGATCTCCCCTGACATTCCTAAAACATCCCACATTCACAAGAATGCAAAATCATCCGGTCATGACTAACAGACCGTACCTGACAGCAGAGCGTCCGCTACCGGGGGAGGCCGCGATCCAGAGTCCGCGTCCCAAAACCAATGCACAGTACAAATGACCAAACACTTGAATCTCAGGTTTGCAACCGGTGGACCAATCAAGAAGAGGTTGAGAGCCGGAGTGATGAAACCTGTTTATAAAAAAGGGGGGATTGTTCTTTAATTCTTAAAGGGACGTTACACCTGCAATCTATCCGATTTCCATTTGCTATTAAGTTGAACGCAATTTTGTATCAGCCAGGAGGACTTGGTGCTTGTTTGCCCCCATCTCCTTTCCATTCTTCGAGTTCTCACCCAACATGCCTGAGCTCCTTCTCTCCAGGGTCAGCATTACAGCTGCTTGTACCCCTTGATTTCAGGCGACGGGAAGTCCAGAAAGCTCCCTGCCTCCCCCGATCACCTCCATATGTGTGACTGATATCAGCAGCCCCTGGTATAATGCTCCAGTGCTATTATATACTCCGGACTTTAGGTTTGGTGGCTCCTTTAACCCGTTAATGACCATTACTACACCTTTTTACGGCGGTCTTTATTTGGCCTTTATTGCACAGAAGATCTTTCCGTCTTGGGTCAGGTGCCACCCACAGCAGAAATGTATATTACATACACAACAATCACATGAGCACAGCGTATACAGTGGAGACGGCAGCACCGCCTCCATTAATCCCGGCGATCGCTGAGAGATTGGTCACATGATCACGTTAGACCCAGCACAGCCCTAAGTGTCCCGGGCCGTGTCCCCTGTAACTGGGGCTTCTATAGCGTATAATGCAGTGAAAAATATATAATATAATATAAAAACGAAATATCTAATAAATCTGTTTAGTAAAAAAAAAAAAAGACAAATGAAAGCTCTTTTGTCACATGGAAAAAAAATGCAGTTTCGTTGTGGATGTGAGGCTTAGGCCTGGGTGAGACTTTTACCTGTGCGCCCCCTATACCTATGGCTCTGGTCCTAGATTTCAGTATAGGACCACTAAGTGTGAGACAGCTGTTGGTCTCATCAGTACTTGACCGGCGTGAAATTCCAGTAATCCGCCACTAGGTGGACCAGGCGGGTCCCGGAGTCTCCTATTTTCTGGATTACTGGACAGATATAACCCAGCGTTTGTAACTTCAGACAACTATCTTTGCACTTGCAATAAGGGGCAGGCAGGTTTTACAACCTCCATCCCTACTACTACTCAGCCCTGAGTCATTCATTACAACAGAACGTGGCAGACAGCCCGGGGGGAGACAACTCTATTATAATAGCTGCAGTTTAGACATGAGGCAGGAATAAGTGACCTGACATAAGGCCGGGGGCATGAATAATGAAGGGTTATTGGGTTTAAAGTCGATTTTTACTGAGAAAGTAGGGTCATAACCCTGTCATGCAGGTGATGGCCACTAGATGGCAGGGTGCCAGCAAGTGCAGAATGATGCAATATACGTAATATTTCACAATGACTGCTTCCATCATACACACACAATGAATCACCGCTCACAAGCTGCACTATGGACGCTACAAATCCCACCAGCCCACTAATAATCATCAGCAGGCTTTTATAATAGTTGTGCCGGGTTTATTTAAGCTGGGGGCGCTATTGCATTGGTGTCTATGGACATTTTGTGACCAAGGCAGTGGCGAAAAGTGGTACTGCAACATTGATAACATTCTAATCCAGTCACTATGAAGGTGTGTGATAGCATATATATGGACTATCTATAGATGTGTATAGAGGGAGGGCAGCAGGCATGGTGGAGGCTAAGTAATGAGAAAGACCGGCTGCTCCATGTGCACTGTGGCTACTACACACACTTCCCTTTACATGCCAGCTGTCTGTGTCTAGCAATGAGAAGGTGCTGACTGTCTATGTATTCTGTACATTTCAGGAGAACATCCATTTCTGGCAACTGGAAAACCAACACGGGGTCGGCCATGCTGGAGCAGATCGCGGTGTCGGACAGGTAGAGTGTACTTGTGTGATCACCCTGATAGCTGGAGGACAGGGGCTGGTATGTTACCCCTGCCTCACAATGCGGGGTGAGCTTTATTCATTCAGATTTAGGGGTTGCACGATGGGACCTCTGTCAACCACTAGAATGGAGTCACCGTGGCACTTAGTCTCCGCTTTGTGCTGCTGCTTTGTTTTAGCAATCGGCAGGGGTCACAGCGGTCAGGACCCCACTGATCTGACGTTGGTGGCCAATCCATAGTCATAACCTTCATGAGACAATATAAAGGGATTCTCCTATATTTATTTTTAGAAAAATCTGATTAATACAGCCGTTTTCTCAGCACAGGGATATTCCAGCTCTCAATAGCTGAGTCATGTCTGACAGTCTGGTTGCTATGGATACATTGCCTAACAACAAAAGTCCTTGCAATAGGGTTTTTCAGGGAACACGTATCCGCTGTAGACTGAACAGAGGGCAGAGAAGGGGCACGGAGGTTTCTCAGGGCTCAGAGAAGGGGCACGGAGGTTTCTCAGGGCTCAGAGAAGGAGCACAGGTTTCTCAGGGCTCAGAGAAGGAGCACGGAGGTTTCTCAGGGCTCAGAGAAGGGGCACGGAGGTTTCTCAGGGCTCAGAGAAGGAGCACGGAGGTTTCTCAGGGCTCAGAGAAGGGGTACGGAGGTTTCTCAGGGCTCAGAGAAGGGGCACGGAGGTTTCTCAGGGCTCAGAGAAGGGGCACAGAGGTTTCTCAGGGCTCAGAGAAGGGGCACGGAGGTTTCTCAGGGCTCAGAGAAGGGGCACGGAGGTTTCTCAGGGCTCAGAAAAGGGGCACGGAGGTTTCTCAGGGCTCAGAGAAGGGGCACGGTGGTTTCTCAGGGCTCAGAGAAGGAGCACGGAGGTTTCTCAGGGCTCAGAGAAGGGGCACGGAGGTTTCTCAGGGCTCAGAGAAGGAGCACGGAGGTTTCTCAGGGCTCAGAGAAGGGGTACGGAGGTTTCTCAGGGCTCAGAGAAGGGGCACGGAGGTTTCTCAGGGCTCAGAGAAGGGGCACAGAGGTTTCTCAGGGCTCAGAGAAGGGGCACGGAGGTTTCTCAGGGCTCAGAGAAGGGGCACGGAGGTTTCTCAGGGCTCAGAAAAGGGGCACGGAGGTTTCTCAGGGCTCAGAGAAGGGGCACGGTGGTTTCTCAGGGCTCAGAGAAGGAGCACGGAGGTTTCTCAGGGCTCAGAGAAGGGGCACGGAGGTTTCTCAGGGCTCAGAGAAGGGGCACGGAGGTTTCTCAGGGCTCAGAGAAGGGGCATGGAGGTTTCTCAGGGCTCAGAGAAGGGGCACGGAGGTTTCTCGGCTCAGAAAAGGGGCACGGAGGTTTCTCAGGGCTCAGAGAAGGGGCACGGTGGTTTCTCAGGGCTCAGAAAAGGGGCACGGAGGTTTCTCAGGGCTCAGAGAAGGGGCACAGAGGTTTCTCAGGGCTCAGAGAAGGGGCACAGAGGTTTCTCAGGGCTCAAACCATAATTAAAGCTGTAGTTGCCATGAACTTCTTGCCGATCTCTCGGCCATTTATCAGCTCCAAATTCCCCTAGACTCTCAAAAGATGTCCATAATGACAACAAATTTCCCGTAGTCTGGCACAGCTGAATTTTCCAGAGTACTGGACGTCTGGAGTCAGACCATCAATCAGTCTTCCATAAAACGTGGAAATCCAGTGAGGACTTTGTGTTTTGCTGCCCCCTACTGGCTGCTTTCATAAACAGTGGAGAAGCTGGGTAATATGTTATTCATACACCCACTGGTCTAACAGGTAACGATGAGATCTAACATTAAGGCCCGTGCAGATATTTGGGTGTTTTTGCTGAGTTCTGGCTCGGATAGGGTTAAAGGTTCCCACTGTAGGAAATTAAACCAACATACGGCCGCGTGTCTTGCAGGTACAAGCTCTGGGTGGACGCTTGCTCGGAAATATTTGGGGGTCTGGACATGTGCGCTGTGGAAGCCCTGCACGGGAAAGACGGCAAGGACCATATCATAGAGGTGAGGGCTCTGCCGGGACAGGACAGTGCGACTCCTCTGCATCTCCTCCCCCGCACACGCGCTGGTTCATGGTGGTCGTTGTCTATAACGGGGGTGGGGAACCTTTTTTTCTACCAAGGGCCATTTGGATATTTATATCATCATTCCTGGGCCATACTAAATGATCAACTTAAAAATTCGCCTGCTATATTTGGTCAAACATTTAATTACCGCCCCCTAATGTGATGGCGGGAGCTGCTTCTCTGTGGTGCGGCGGGCGATGTTCGCCGGTATTGATGATGATGACGCGTCAGTCTGGAGCGCAGTCGTCTCTTTGGTAAGTTTTGAAAATAACTCGCGGCAGTAAGTTGTTCCCGACTTACTTAAAAGGGTTTTCCCACGAGGGGCATTTATGACAAACCCGCAGGATACGTCATAAATGTCAGATAGATGCGGGTCCCACCTCTGGGACCCGCACCTATCTCTAGAACGGGGGCCCCTAAGCCCCATTCTACCGCTCTGTGTTCCTGCTGATTTCTGGCCATGAAGAAGGCGACAGCAGAGTTTCCTGAGCTGCGCAGTTTCCGTAACTCGCGTAGTAGTGAATGGCGGTTACGGGAGCGGCGCAGCATGCGAGTCACCCTGTTTCTGAACACTATTCAGATCTATGGGACTTACGGAAACAGCGCAGCGAGTTCCGCAGCTTCCTTCTTTATGGTCGGAAATCACAAGCTTCAGCCACAACACAAAGAGGAAAAAGGGGGCCCTGCTAGGGATGGGTGCGGGTCCCAGAGGTGGGAGCTGCATCTATCGGACAGTTTTTTCCCATAAATGTCCTTTATGGAAAAAAAAAACCTTTGTCACCTGGACCTCACTTTAAGTAGGGGGCGCGGACGGAGCCAAGGAGGGAATGACACGGTGGTCAGAGTGAGGTTGGGGCGTGCTGTCACAGGAGCGGACCAGTCCAGTCACCTGACCACGTGACTGACCTGAGGTCAGATGACTGGACTGTGCCGGCCCGGGAGTGGACCAGTCTGGTCATATGATCTCACGTCACTGACTCAGGTCAGGTGACCGCTCTGATCCACTCTTGGGCCGACACATACCAACCTGCCGCTGACGGAGCCAAGTAGCGAAAGACGCGGCGGTCTGAGCGAGGTCGGGCGGGACCAAATGATCCCGCGGGCCAGATGTTCCCCACCCCTAGTCTATAAGCTATCACATGATGCAGACCAGAACGCTGTGAACGTCTTGTTACCTGACTTTCCTCCTCTTTCCATCAGGTCGTTGGCTGCTCTATGCCTTTGATTGGTGACCAGCAGGAAGAGGACCGGCATCTGATAGCCGACCTGGTTGTCAGTAAGATGGCCCAGACCCTGCAGTGCAGCTCCTCCCCGAGCCGCTCCATGCATGCGCCGCAGCCCCCCCAGGTAAGACCGCAGGTGACCAAAGGGTCATAACTCATTACGGTTCAGTCTTGAATCCATCGTCTTTTCAGATTCTCCTCTGCAACAGATTAGAAATCGCCATGGACTCCCTAGCTGGTTGTAGTCCGTTGCTAAGGAGCAAGTGAGGAGCAACTGATGACGTTTTAAAGGGGAAAGACCATAAAAAATGAGCTTCTGATATGTCACGGATACATGTGAGGAGATGTCATTGGTGAAGTCTGGGATCTTGGGCCACCATTGATTTCCAAATTAATGGGCTGGCTCTGAGATTTCCGTTACTGAAAATCTGGTGCAGCAATAAGCAAAGTGTCCTCCAATTATATTTAGGGATTTGAGCTCTCCAGCGCCCCACCAGCCGTCCATTCAGCAATGCCAGACCTGTTGTTTAAAGAGGCTCTGTCACCAGATTTTGCAACCCCTATCTGCTATTGCAGCAGATCGGCGCTGCAATGTAGATTACAGTAACGTTTTTATTTTTAAAAAACGAGCATTTTTGGCCAAGTTATGACCATTTTCATATTTATGCAAATGAGGCTTGCAAAAGTCCAAGTGGGCGTGTTTAAAGTAAAAGTCCAAGTGGGCGTGTATTATGTGCGTACATCGGGGCGTTTTTACTACTTTTACTAGCTGGGCGTTCTGATGAGAAGTATCATCCACTTCTCTACACAACGCCCAGCTTCTGGCAGTGCAGACACAGCCGTGTTCTCCAGAGATCACGCTGTGACGTCACTCACAAGTCCTGCATCGTGTCAGACGAGCGGGGACACATCGGCACCAGAGGCTACAGTTGATTCTGCAGCAGCATCGGCGTTTGCAGGTAAGTCCATGTAGCTACTTACCTGCAAATGCTGATGCTGCTGCAGAATCAACTGTAGCCTCTGGTGCCGATGTGGCCGACACGATGCAGGACCTGTGAGTGACGTCACAGATCTGCACTGCCAGAAGCTGGGCGTTCTGAAGAGAAGTGGATGATACTTCTCATCAGAACGCCCAGCTAGTAAAAGTAGTAAACACGCCCCGATGTACGCACATAATACACGCCCAGTTGTACTTTTACTTTTAAACACACCCACTTGGACTTTTGTAAGCCTCATTTGCATAAATACAAAAATGGTCATAACTTGGCCAAAAATGCTCGTTTTTTAAAAATAAAAACGTTACTGTAATCTACATTGCAGCGCCGATCTGCTGCAATAGCAGATAGGGGCTGCAAAATCTGGTGACAGAGCCTCTTTAAGGTGTATGGAAAGCTTTCAGGGTATCTCCTCTAGAGGTTTTGCAGCCACTTTGCTTTCCTTATCCTGTACAGATTTTGAGTTACATCCCTTTGTATACATAGCTGCTGGCCAAAATGTGCTGGTTGCCCTTGGAAACAGACAGCAGCTTAGCTCCGCCCACCGTCAGCTTGTTGTTCCTTTTGCTGAACCTTTTTATTTTATTGCAGGCTCAACCTGTGCACTCCCGGTCCGGCACCCCCGTCCAGCAGCAGAGACCCTCTCCACAAGGTAGTTCCCCCTCCATATCCAATGTGGTCAATAGCGGAAGGAGCATTATGGGAAATATTTATCAAAACAGATGCTCCTTGCAGCTATTCCTAATGTAGCAGAGTTGGTCGTGTTGGATAAATTAAATTTTCCCCATATGCTAAGTAGAGCCATGTACCCGGCTGCATGATACCTCCATATGAAATGCCTCTTATTTGTTATAGGGGGTCCTCCAGCGGCCCAGGCTCCTCAACGACAAGCACCTCCCTCCCAGCAGAGGCCTCCACCTCAAGGACAACAGCTTCAAGGATTAGGTCCTCAGCCATCACAACATCCACCAAATCTGCCCAGCCCCGGGGCCCAACAGCGACAAATGATCCCTCCTCAGCAGCAGCAACAGCAGCCGCCACCGCCCCAGCAAATGAGGCCCCAACAACAGCCATCACCCCGCCAATCTCAATCCCCCCAGAGGCAGCCAAGCCCACAATCACCCCAACGCCAACAGCAGGCTCCTCCTATTCCAGCAGGTCCAAAGCCAATGGGCGTCCAGCCCCCGCCAGCCCCTCGCCAACCTGGACCTCCAAAGCAGCCAGTTCCTGCAGGACCCCAGCAGAAGCCTCCGCCTCCCGTCCATCAACAACAGCACGGCATCCGCCAACCAGGACAGCAGCCGCCACCGCAGCAACGGCAGTCATCTCCAGGCGGACCCCAGCAACAGCCGCCCCAGCAACCCACCCAACCACAACAGCCGCCGCAACAACGACCTATGACCCAGCAGCCCAGGCCTAACCCTCAAGGACCTGGGCAGGGTTCACGTCCCGGTGGGCCCCAAAAGCCTCAATTGGCTCAGAAGCCGGGCCAAGAGCTGCCCCCACCCCAGCCGCAGCTGAAGTAAGAGCCCTCGAGGTTCTGGGTGGGCCACACAGGTTTCCGCTTCCTATACTTCCTATTGCATCCCTTTTGTTGCATGCCGCTTAGGTGAGGGAGGCATCGGGTCACCTTGTGATTGGTCATTGAGTTTGTTCGGTTGTATGTACCATAGCTTGGACCCGGTTGGGTTTCGGTGGCAGCGCTGGTGACTCGGGACCCTTAGACAAGTCGTGGTTGTGGTGGGGTCAGTAGGTCCGGGGATGGTCCACCCTCTCAGTATAGACTGGTGGATAGTTTAGTGTGAATGACTAATATTGCATGACTTTAACTGATCATTATTTTTCTTTCCTCCTCCTTCAACATCCTCTCCACCTTCTTCTACCTCCTCCTCCCGATACAATGTAACGCATCCCCTCCCCCCGTATCGTGTCCTCCTCTATCTTCCCGACGCCATTTGACTATCAACACATGACCATTCCCGACCGTAAAAACCCTCCGCTCCACCATCTCCCACCGCCATCTCCTCCCATCACCTCACATCGTTCTCCAGTAAGTCCCAGTCCCTCACCAACTCCTTCACCCTTGCAGACTCACCAGCTCCGCGTTCCAGTCTTAGTCACGACGAGGTGAAAGCCGAAACAATCCGCAACCTGAGGAAGTCCTTCGCCAGTCTCTTCTCAGACTGAAGGGATCCATTCGGGACTCCATTTATCCCACGTCACATCTCTCCCATCGCGGCTCTATGTATTATCCCGCTCCCTTCACTTGTCTGCACGGCTTAACTCCTTGAAAAACAAAAAAATCTGCCGACGAAGAGGTAGATATGGAGAGGAGACCAATCATAAGATCACGGGAGGAAGAGAGAACTCTAGAAATACCGTCTACGGAATAGCAGAGCCGAGCGCTCCTTCAACGCTACAGCCCGTAGGACATTCTAAGAGAACTCATGAAACGGGGGCGAGCGCTCTCACGGCTGTGTTCTGGCAAGGCTGTGGGTGCGGGCACAAGGTGTGCCAGTCCTCGGTGTACATACGTGTATACAAACGCACACCCAGGGGGATCCGCCGCTCGGAGCTCGTTTTGTACTTGTTGTGTGTGCTCCTTCCTGCGCTCTCCTCCCAGCCCCTCTCGGTATCTATCCCTCCCGGTTCCGTCTGACGCTCAGTTCTTCTGAAACGTGGTGTGTTACGGTGTTTTCCTGCCTGTGACCCCCTCCCCCCCCCCCAAAAAAAAATATTCTGTTGACCTTCCCAAAAAATGAGCTCCCTCCATTCCATCAAAGCTATGCTTCCTAATTTTGTCTCCATGGCTGCACCCCTCCCCCACCCCCCGCTGTGTTCCCGTCCATTTCAGGTCTGATCTTCGTGTGACCGTAACGCTGTTGTAATGTGCGTGCTTTACGGCTTGCTGTGCGGTTACTATCGTGATATGATTGTCCTAATTATTCAGAGTAATATATTATATTATGATTATATTAAAGAACTTATTCTCCGGTCCGCACGGAGCGGGCGCCATGACGTGTGTGTAACGTGTGTCAGCGTTTGTGTGCAGATGTGAAAACCCCCAAAGGGGGCAAGAAAATGTGATTTGTCCAAATTAAACTATTCTCTGAAAGCAAAAAAAAAAAACTTGTCTGGTGTCGGATATGTGGAGCAGAGTATAGGGCCCCTCACAGAACCACAAGGGGGCCGGGGAGGCACGAATTTCCTTAAATACTTTGTGCTACTGGGGGACCTGTTCTTTTTGTTATCGAACTTTTTTAACCTCTTGTCTACACCATGACACTGTCCCTGTCCTCACTAATGTAATCACGAGTGGTCACCCCCTCTGAAATACTCTGTGCTGCAGGAGGACTGCTTCTCCCTTATCAGTCTGAATTTTTGTTTGTCTCCATTCCCCTCCTCACACTACCGCCTGTCCTCACTAACATCATCACGAGTGAAAAGATCACTGCCCCCCACCAGATCAGTACACTGCCATCCCACTGGATTAGTACACTGCTCATCTGAAACACTCTGTGCTGCAGGAGGACCCTGCTCTTAGCTAGTGTACCTTCACTTGTCTCCATTACCTTCATCAATCTGCTCCAGTCATGATGCAGCATTGTCCGCGCTGACATCATCACGAGTGGACACTGCCCCCATAAGATCAGCACACCTCCTGAAATGCTCTGTGCTGCTGGAGTATCTATTCCTTCCACTATCAGTCTGTAACCCATCACTTGTTTCTCTTCCCCTCAGACACGGACTTCGTCACATGCAGTCCTGTCCACACTGGCATCATGATCAGCATACTCTTCTGAAATACTCTGTGCTGCTGTGGACCCTACTCCTCTCACTTGTTTATCATGAAAAACAATAGATGTTTTTCGTTCTAATTTTAAGCAGTCCCGGGGTCTTGCTCACAGTAATATTCAGGGATTGTAATGTTATTTTAATTTTTTTGCCGTTTTAATCTGGTGTGTTCCTAGGTAATGTGGGCTGAGGAATAGGCTGCTCCCTCTAGTGGTTAAATTCATCATTACCATCCTGAAGTGGGACACATCCAGATTGCTGGTCCTAAGGTAAGACACTGGGCGTTAAAATAACTCCAGAACCAAATCTCTAGCCCTGATCTTCCAGCCGCAGCATTCGGATTATGAACGTCCATTGAAGTTAAAGGTAAGCGCCAATCAAAACGGAAAAATCGTCTCATGTTGTTTGTATGTGACCCGTGACAGTAAGGTTTCTACATTGTAGGAAATATATACAACAGACTCCACAGTTTCTTTTGTCTGGTTCTCAAGATGGATCATCATTGGTGTCCTACAGTGGGCCGTCAATATAACCCGATGTGATCGAGTCCGTTTTTAGTACCATATTTTATTTCGGGCCGAGAGAATAAAGGGAAGTTTGTGTCCTTCCGAACCCTTAAAGGGATTGTCTAGTTTAGAAAACCCATGGTCATATACATAGTGCCGGGCGATGATCACCTAAATCAAAATCACGATTAATTGAATTTGTAACCTCGATTACGATAGATGAACGATGATTTAGACCACACCCTTTTTTACGTGCTGCGCCATTGAATTAATATTTATCCCCCGAGCCTGCTGTATACTACTGTATATAATATAGCCCCTGACACTGCCACAACACCAGTATATTGCCCCACAGTGCTCCCCACGCAGTATAATGCCCTATAACTTCCCTCACACAATATAATACCCCCATAACTGCCCTCCACAGTATATTGCCCCATAACTGCCCTTCACACAGTATAATGCCCCCATAGTGCTCCCCACACAGCATGTCACCCATAACTGCTGTCCACACAGTATAATGCCACCCATAACTGCCCGCCACACAGCATAATGCCCCCATAGTGCTCCCCACACAGTAGGTCACCCATAACTGCCCTCCACACAGCATAATGCCCCCATAGTGCCTCCACACAGTATAATGCCCCCATAGTGCTTTCACACAGCATAATGCCCCCATAGTGCTCACTACACAGGTCACCCATAACTGCCCTCCACCAAGTATAATGCCCCCCATAACTGACTTCCATGCAGTATAATGCCCCTATAGCTGCCCTTTACACAATATACTGCCCCCACATCCCCAATAGTGCCTGATAAAAATAAGCGACATACTCACCAATGCCTGTTCCAACAACGAGTGGAGGAGATCCCTCTGGTCTGTGTGGCTCGGCACAGACAGGCGCGATGACGTCACTGCCTCGCATCCCGCGATACATTACTACAGTGAATGGTCTGAAGTTATGGTCTCCTGCTCTACCATTGGATTCAACTGTATCTGCGTCCTGAAGATGCATAGTTTTTAAACCGGGAAAAAATAATTGATAAAACCAAAATTCGCAAGATGACGTTGATTAATTGCACTGAGGCTAGTTTTTTTTTTTTTATTATTGCCCAGCCCTACATATACACCCTATTAGGGGATTTGGGGTTAATAGAGGGGAGTCCTCTATTCCAGATCTTCATCTTTTGGCCAGAGTGGTTATAAAGAGCATCTCACTGGCGGACCTGTTCTGCATTACACAAAAAAACACAATATAAAACCCTGGCAGCACTGAGAACCCTCTCCAACCAGCTCCACCTCCTTTGTATGTCCCCCATGCACATAGTGCTGCTGAAGAGATTATTTCTGCCCTGAGAGGCCAGGACTGCAGTGATATAATAGGTGAGTCCATATAATCATTAGTTACAGAGTTATAAAACCCTCTCTGACTCACTAACTGTCTATATTATTTGTGAGTGCAGTGTGCAGTCCACTGTATTTATATGAGCTGCTTCTCCTCACTGTCTCCTGTGTAAAAACAGAGAAATATTTCCAAAGCAATCAAACATTCACTTGTGACTGAGTGATCGAGAATGGCTGAAGCTGCATCACACAGGAACACACAGACTCTGCAGTGTGAGGACAGATGTTCTATAGTCACTTATCTATCACAAGCAGGAAACGAGAGACTGCAGTGTGTGTATCCTATGTGATGCAGCTTCAGTCTGAGTACAGAACTTCTATGTCACTGGTCTATCATTTGCTGAATTTAGAGAGGACTCAGGGCAGAGAAAGTGCAGTGTGCGGAGATTCTGCCCCCTCTTCAAAGTCAGAAGCATCATGGGAAATATAGACTGCATAAGGGGAACCATAAAAGAGGGGAAGAAGGAACCAAGATGGCAGTCAACCCATAAACGGCACATAAACAGGTATACACAAGAGCCTCTACATTATTCTTTAAAAATAGTCTGCTGCACTATACAGGCAAAAATAATCTCTGGAGTTCTTCTTTAACTACCCCCGTGCTGGCTCACCAGGGAAATTGACCACTAGGCCTCTGTACACATTATGTTACAGCCCTACGTCAGAGGTATATGTTGAAAGGATTTCCCAACGTCTCATTGTATAGGCATATAGCGGCATTCGTCTCAATTTTTTTATATATCATTTATCCATCCGTATAGAATAGCCTACCAAGCTATTCTATACAGCAAAAAAATACATATGCCGACAGTGTATGCCAGAGGGACACACACTGGACATGTGCCGGGTAATTGGGACCATATGCCAACAGCTCTCCTGGCGCATACGCTGAAGGCAGGGCTGTAACTTGATATGACCGGAGCCTTACTGCCAATTTTCTCCACAGATCACAGCTGATCGCGGGGATCTCAGACGGGGTAAAGTTTATCAGCTCATTGTCAAGTGACCCTCCTAACAAATAGAGATTGTCCAAAGCGGAGAACCCCTATTACCCCCAAGTTTATCCGCTATATAACCTTATGAGGTCTTCCAATCAATGGGCCCTTATATAAATTCCTAATTCAGTGTTCCTTTAACAGGGACTGCTCTCAACGTCACTCGTCAGCGGTTTCCTTCTGTCCCCCTTGATTTTTATACTGACTTTAGGGTTGGTGCTCACCTAGATATAAATGGAATTACGATCCGAGATCAAGTGTTCAAAGTGGCTGCCGATGACTTATTGTTTTTCGTTTCCTAACCTACCGTATCTTCCAAACCTGATACTTAAATTCCCCCTTCCCAACTTCAAGATCAACTATTCAAAATCTCACAGTCCAGTCTTTACGAGATGCGTTGGGCGTCAGTGGGCGTCACGCTCTATTAAATATTTGGGTGTACAACTACCTGCCGATCCGCTGCTACGCCTTAACTTTGCACCTCTCCTTCAGAACATTAAGGTGGACCTGGATAGATGGGCAAAGTGAGCATTCACGTGGTTTGGACGATGCTCCATCATTAAAATGAATGTTTTACCCCGCGTCCTGTATCTTTTCCACACAATCCAACCAGCCTTCTTTAACGCCATCGTATCCATTCAAAACTCCTTTATTTGGAGAGGGGAAACCACCACTCCTCAAACATAGGCTCTTATGCAGACCTAGGGATCGAGGCGGGATAGGTCTCCTATTATAGATCCTCTCATTACTAGAATGCTGGACTGGTGCAGACATGCCCTGTGCAAATCACGGGTATTCCACTGAAAGCTCTTCCCTTGCTGGACAGATCCCAAACGCGCTCCTTACGTCTCCACCCCGCTATAGGCCCCACTCTAGACTGTTGCCGCGAACCTTCTGCAAAATCGCATTTGCTTTTTTCCCCTTCTATCCTTTTTTTTAGGAAATCCAGCTTTCCCTCCTGGAATCGACGATCCAGAGTTACGGTCGATAAACTTAGAACCACGCGTTTCGGCACTGACCCTCTTCTGAGGAGCGCTCCTCAATCTTGGAGCCTTGTGCTCTGGGAGGCTGGAGGACTCTCCAACCCAAACACTTCTTATCCACTCTCCCCAAAAGAAACTCCAACGTTAGGGATAAGACTGTTTCTGAAACTGTGCCCGGGGACAGAATTCCTGCACCACAACTTGTCACCGACAAACTTCTCAACACCTCCGACGTCCCGCGGACTTCGATATAGCGCTCTCCCCTGATCAGCGTTCCAGAATCTTTACCCTTACGCACAAGACCTCCATTAGTTCCAGATTTCGGGAATCTAATTATAATCTCTTATCACGTTGGGATCGTGTTCCTACCCGCTTGATTCCCGGACGCATCATCCATGGGTTGGAGATGTGACTCCGAGGTGGGCACGTTTTTGCGTACTATCTGGTCTTGTGGGCTTCTGACGCCATTTTGGGAGACCGTTACCAGGGTTATCCGCACAATTACGGATTTGAGAATGCAAATGGGCCCTGCGCTGTTCCTTCTACATCACCGCGAGATTCCAATCCCAATTCTGAGACCTCGAGTTGCTGCGGCTGAGATGTGTATAACATTGCGGAACCAGCAGAGGTCTCCTCCGAGGTCACTCTGGGTATCGAAGGTCAATGACCTGATGACCATGGAAAACCGGTTGTATATAAAGAGAGCTAGGTAATAAAATTATATACACTATATATATATATATATATTATATATATATATAGAGAGAGAAAAAAACTCCAAACGCAATTTTTTTTTTTTTTTACACCAAACTTATTTTATTTAAAACTATATATATATTACACATCCTTATATTCAAATGGATTTCAGATTTGTGTTCACTTCCCTCACCTTACAGTTTAATTTACGGGTTCTCAAGCATGACCAGGCTCCATTTAACCCCCTCCTCACACGAGAAGAGGGGCAACCTAACAAGACAAAGCAAGATTGATTCTAGAAAAAAAAAAAAAAAAAACACCTTAATTTGATTTTACAAACTATTCTCTCCCCATTTACGAAAAATAAAAACCTCTTCAGAAGGAATCAGGCACGTGTAGAAATAAATATCTTCCCCTTTTAGATTCGCGGCTCGCAAGTCTCTGCACAGTAAATGCAACTTTGATTCGGCGGCAAGAGGCGGGGCCTGGCGATCGGCTAAGCCATATAGGCGCAGGGGGAGGGGCATCGTATACTGATTCGTTAATAGAAAATTTGCAGTGTTAATTTCATTGTTTCGAAGTCATGTGATGTCACAATTCTGGTGAGTGCGCCTACACGTCACCGATCACCTTCAATAACAGTAAAAATGGCGGTGAGAATAGACATCCCATCATGGCGAACAAATAAGACTCCTCGTATTCAATTCCTCCATATTCCATTGAGCATCAGTCACAAAACATCTTGGGATGCTTGAAAGTAGAGCTCCAGTCAATAATGAAAAATCACCTCCATGTTTGCATGGGCCTCCTGTTACAGTATGGTTTCTACGTTGTAGCTGCTTGTGGCTGTTATCTCCATGACACACATTATCCAAATCCTTGTGGATGTGTTCATCATGGGAGCAGGGGCCGGCTCACCCAGTATTCTTAAAGACGACTGGGCAACGACACGGATAAGAAGCAGCATGGAGGAAGAGTCAAGCAAAGAAGCAGAATGTACCAGGAAGGAGACACTGCACAGGAAGCAGACTGAGTGCCCTGATGCCACCTTGGGGAAATTGATAGGACGCTGCAGGCGGTCTGCTCATTGAGGCACGAGGCGCAGGGTGTTTATCAGGAAAGGGTTAAGGTCCTCAGAGTTGACCGCTCGATGAAGCGAAGGTTCAGATGCACTGCGCTCTAATTTTGGGAGTGCTCGCTGCAGCAGCTCAATAGAGGAGAGGATCTAAAAGAGAGAAATAAGTAGAAATAAGGAAAAGTTTAAAAAGTCTATGACCAATGTACTTATCCTGTATTATACTCCAGAGCTGCACTCACTATTCTGCTGGTGGAGTCGCTGTGTATATACATTACATTACTTATCCTGTACTGATCCTGAGTTACATCCTGTATTATACTCCAGAGCTGCACTCTCTATTCTGCTGGTGGAGTCACTGTGTACATACATTACATTACTTATCCTGTACTGATCCTGAGTTACATCATGTATTATACTCCAGAGCTGCACTCACTATTCTGCTGGTGGAGTCACTGGGTATATACATTACATTACTTATCCTGTACTGATCCGGAGTTGCATCATGTATTATACTCCAGAGCTGCACTCACTATTCTGCTGGTGGAGTCACTGTGTACATACATTACATTACTTATCCTGTACTGATCCTGAGTTACATCATGTATTATACCCCAGAGCTGCACTCACTATTCTGCTGGTGGAGTCACTGTGTACATACATTACTTATCCTGTACTGATCCTGAGTTATATCCTGTATTATACTGCAGAGCTGCACTCACTATTCTGCTGGTGGAGTCACTGTGTACATACATTACATTACTTATCCTGTACTGATCCTGAGTTATATCATGTATTATACTCCAGAGCTGCGCTTACTATTCTGCTGGTGGAGTCACTGTGTACATACATTACATTACTTCTCCTGTACTGATCCGGAGTTACATCTGTATTATACTCTGGAGCTGCACTCACTATTCTGCTGGTGGAGTCCCTGTGTACATACATTACATTACTTATCCTGTACTGATCCTGAGTTACATCCTGTATTATACTGCAGAGCTGCACTCACTATTCTGCTGGTGGAGTCACTGTGTACATACATTACATTACTTATCCTGTACTGATCCGGAGTTACATCCTGTATTATACTCCAGAGCTGCACTCACTATTCTGCTGGTGGAGTCACTGTGTACATACATTACATTACTTATCCTGTACTGATCCGGAGTTACATCCTGTATTACACTCCAGAGCTGCACTCACTATTCTGCTGGTGGAGTCACTGTGTACATACATTGCTTATCCTGTACTGATCCGGAGTTACATCCTGTATTATACTCCAGAGCTGCACTCACTATTCTGCTGGTGGAGTCACTGTGTACATACATTACATTACTTATCCTGTACTGATCCTGAGTTACATCCTGTATTCTACTCCAGAGCTGCACTCACTATTCTGCTGGTGGAGTCACTGTGTACATACATTACTTATCCTGTAATGATCCTCAGTTACATCCTGTATTATACTCCAGAGCTGCACTCACTATTCTGCTAGTGGAGGCACCGTGCACATACATTACATATCTTGTACTGATCCTGAGTTACATCCTGTATTATACTCCAGAGCTGCACTCACTATTCTGCTGGTGGAGTCACTGTGTACATACATTACATTACTTATCCTGTACTGATCCTGAGTTACATCCTGTATTCTACTCCAGAGCTGCACTCACTATTCTGCTGGTGGAGTCACTGTGTACATACATTACTTATCCTGTAATGATCCTCAGTTACATCCTGTATTATACTCCAGAGCTGCACTCACTATTCTGCTAGTGGAGGCACCGTGCACATACATTACATATCTTGTACTGATCCTGAGTTACATCCTGTATTATACTCCAGAGCTGCACTCACTATTCTGCTGGTGGAGTCACTGTGTACATACATTACATTACTTATCCTGTACTGATCCTGAGTTACATCTGTATTATACTCTGGAGCTGCACTCACTATTCTGCTGGTGGAGTCCCTGTGTACATACATTACATTACTTATCCTGTACTGATCCTGAGTTACATCCTGTATTATACTCCAGAGCTGCACTCACTATTCTGCTGGTGGAGTCACTGTGTACATACATTACATTACTTATCCTGTACTGATCCGGAGTTACATCCTGTATTATACTCCAGAGCTACACTCACTATTCAGCTGGTGGAGTCACTGTGTACATACATTACATTATTTATCCTGTACTGATCCTGAGTTACATCCTGTATTACACTCCAGAGCTGCACTCACTATTCTGCTGGTGGAGTCACTGTGTACATACATTGCTTATCCTGTACTGATCCGGAGTTACATCCTGTATTATACTCCAGAGCTGAACTCACTATTCTGCTGGTGGAGTCACTGTGTACATACATTACATTACTTATCCTGTACTGATCCTGAGTTACATCCTGTATTCTACTCCAGAGCTGCACTCACTATTCTGCTGGTGGAGTCACTGTGTACATACATTACTTATCCTGTAATGATCCTCAGTTACATCCTGTATTATACTCCAGAGCTGCACTCACTATTCTGCTGGTGGAGTCACTGTGTACATACATTACATTACTTATCCTGTACTGATCCGGAGTTACATCCTGTATTATACTCCAGAGCTACACTCACTATTCAGCTGGTGGAGTCACTGTGTACATACATTACATTATTTATCCTGTACTGATCCTGAGTTACATCCTGTATTACACTCCAGAGCTGCACTCACTATTCTGCTGGTGGAGTCACTGTGTACATACATTGCTTATCCTGTACTGATCCGGAGTTACATCCTGTATTATACTCCAGAGCTGAACTCACTATTCTGCTGGTGGAGTCACTGTGTACATACATTACATTACTTATCCTGTACTGATCCTGAGTTACATCCTGTATTCTACTCCAGAGCTGCACTCACTATTCTGCTGGTGGAGTCACTGTGTACATACATTACTTATCCTGTAATGATCCTCAGTTACATCCTGTATTATACTCCAGAGCTGCACTCACTATTCTGCTAGTGGAGGCACCGTGCACATACATTACATATCTTGTACTGATCCTGAGTTACATCCTGTATTATACTCCAGAGCTGCACTCACTATTCTGCTGGTGGAGTCACTGTGTACATACATTACATTACTTATCCTGTACTGATCCTGAGTTACATCCTGTATTCTACTCCAGAGCTGCACTCACTATTCTGCTGGTGGAGTCACTGTGTACATACATTACTTATCCTGTAATGATCCTCAGTTACATCCTGTATTATACTCCAGAGCTGCACTCACTATTCTGCTAGTGGAGGCACCGTGCACATACATTACATATCTTGTACTGATCCTGAGTTACATCCTGTATTATACTCCAGAGCTGCACTCACTATTCTGCTGGTGGAGTCACTGTGTACATACATTACATTACTTATCCTGTACTGATCCTGAGTTACATCCTGTATTCTACTCCAGAGCTGCACTCACTATTCTGCTGGTGGAGTCACTGTGTACATACATTACTTATCCTGTAATGATCCTCAGTTACATCCTGTATTATACTCCAGAGCTGCACTCACTATTCTGCTAGTGGAGGCACCGTGCACATACATTACATATCTTGTACTGATCCTGAGTTACAGGCTTTATTATACTCCAGATCATCAATGCCAATTCTGCTGGCATCAGAGCTGAAATCTCCCAGCATTCCCTGCTTGTTCAGCCTTTACACCAGGTACTGTACAGTCATCACATGTAGGAAAAACTGACGCGCCACCACCCCCCCCCCCAACTCTGCATTATAGGAGTTCAGCTGTTAGGGGGTGCCAGTCTTAAGCTCACCTGTGGGAACAGCGGCCTCTCGTCCCTCTTGAATTTTAGGCAATTTACTAGAAGCCTTTTCATGGCTTTGGGGCAAATGTTCGAGACTTTGCTGAGGTCAGGACTGAGGTATCCACGGCCGACCATGAAAATGATCTGTACAGGGGAAAAACAAATGATATAGGATTTTTTAAAAACTTCCCATTGTGCCAAGTACCTAGGATAATGGAACCATGGCACTAGGGTGTTTTTTTTTTTTTGAGAAGGACTACAAGTATCAGCAGCCTCTGCTCTTCACCTGGTCTCTGTTGTTGATATTTGCATAAGGTAATAATGCGGCTACGAGCTCGTACAACACCACCCCGTAGGCGTAGACGTCGGACTGGAAGCTGTACGGACTATTTTCCTGCATTCTTATCACCTCCGGGGCCTGCACAAGAGACCGAGAAAATGATCAGCAGCAGAAGATATTCTACAAAGCCACAAAGTGGACTGAAGAACTCACCATCCATAGGATGGAACCACTAGGCTGCTCCACCTGGTGGGATCCGCTCCACCTCGTCTTCACTGTGGCCAACCCAAAATCGCCAATCTTCACGGTGAGCCCCTCGTGAAGGAAGATGTCTTAACACTCCGTTAAGGAGGAACCAATGCAAACTTCTTAGTGGCAGCTACGCAGCATATACAGGGTCTATAACCCTGTATAAAAAGACCCTATTAGAGAATTTTGAGTCACGAGGGGGGGGGGGGTGTCCCCTATTCAGGACCCTCAACAAGACTTTAGGGCCGCTACAAAGTGAATCTCTCGGTCTTGAGAACCTAGAACATCTGTGTACAGTAAAGACAGCCCATTGATTTCAAGGAGAACTGTGTAATGCATCATTTCCCCTGTGGAGGTGCTGTAGGGGAATTGCACACCTGCCAGTTTCCCCCACAGATTATAGCTGATCGATGAGGAGAGATCATGTGATCAGCTTAACATCTGTGACCCTTCTAACATAAAAGGGATTGTCCATAGTGGAGAACCCCTTTAAAGGATTATTCCTACCACACAAAGTGATGTCATATCGCTAGGATATTCCTATACTTTGTGATCGGAGAGGGTCCAACGGCCGTGACCACCACGTTCCAGAGATTCACTGTTTTTCCCTGTTCCATTAAGAAAAAAGCAGCCAAGCAGAACATTGTACATGATGTGGGAGGATACTGTTGGATTTCAGATCACGATGTATGATATTCTTTGCATGGAGGTAGCTATATAAAAAAAGAAAAACACCAAAATGAGTGAGCGAGACAAAGACGGCGGAAAAGGCAAAGACTGAGAATTTTGTCGCGACAGGAAATAGACAAATATCCTATGTCCTTCCCAAACCAGCACTGGACCGTAAAGCAAGTTTTAAAATCTGCAATAGATGGAACTGGCCACCAGGTGGCGATGCATCTGCTAATAACATTGCCATTCACAGTCTCGTGCAGTGATGGTTATAGGGAAGCTCCAGTTTTATTGCCTGGATCTATACGACCCTTAAAAGGGGGGCAGAATATGTTCTAAAAACTATCCGGACCCCACTGATAAGTTTATTACTCACTCCATCCCCTGCGCTGTTTGCCGTGCGATGTCAATCAGCTGGAAAACGTCAAATCGGGTCTCAATGACGTGCAAATGGCGGTAAAGGCTGCTGCCCTCGCACCACTGGGTGATTATTGCAAAGTTGGGTTTGGTCATAAATCCCATGAAGAGTAGGATGTTGACGTGACGCGTTTTCCTGTATGGGGGAGGGGGGGGTAGTTAGACTGGTGGTGAAATGTTATAAGTGAGGAGTCTCCTGGGCAGGTCCGGCGCTCACCTGAGAACTTGCATTTCGTTCTTGAAGGCTTGAATTTGTTCTGCAGTGGGATTGGTCACTTTGAGGATCTTGACAGCCACGTCCCCGTGCCACTTGCCTCTGTACACCGTGCCAAAGGATCCTGTGCCGATGCGTTTCATTATCACCACCTCGCTGGAGTTGACCTCCCAGTAGTAGCTGGAGTCCCGGTAACCCAGCTGCTTCTAGAAGAGCGTGAACGGAACAGGGTCATGGTAGGTAACATGCCGGGTCACGTGACACATGCAGGTCATGTGACCGGCGCTGTGTTTATGTCCCGGGACATGTTCTACGTCATATTACCCTAAAAATCAGTATCCAGTTTCCCAATTCTACAAATGTATAAAAGTAGAATACCCCTTTAAGGTATGCTCAGCTCGCGGAGATCAAGTCTATGGGGCAGTACAGCGTCCGCACTGCGCCCTCTCCACATTACGGATCAAGGTTTAGTGGCCCTCGCGTTTTGGAGCCCACTCGTTTTCAGGGGGCATGTTGGGTGTGTCCTCTCTATTCGGAGTTCTGTTCTAATGACAGATGCCAACCACAAATCCCAATCACTCACCACTTTCTTCTTATCATCAGAAGACGAGGTCCTTCTATCTCTTGGGGCCTCCACAGGCGACTTTGCTTGCGGAGACTTACTGCCAACAGGGGTGACCGTTTTGGGGGTTCTATCCTTGGCTGAAAAAAACACCACAAAATGTAATGTTATTCATAGGTGGCGGTGATGGAGATGCCGGGATAAGTGGCACAGAGAGATCGATACAGGGGACTAGGGGCGACATGTAGTACAGACAGTAAGCAGCAGGGGGCAGAAGAAGACGGATCTGTATTATATATAACTCACGAGAGATGGCGGCGTTCCTCAATGCCTCCTGACAAAGAAGAAAACGGTTACAATGAATGATCTTACATTACATCCGGGTCGGGAGCGGCGGCTACTACAGACCTCCGCTATACGCATCATACTCAAATATAATAATGTTCTAATAGGATATCACCTCTGTCCTGGACGGCTTCCTATAAGTAATAAAGAATCGGGAGAAGAAGGACAATGACATCTGAAAATGGATGTATATGGCCGACCGGTGTCTAGGGTCTCATTGGCCAATACTCCCGACCTCCCCTAGACCTACCTATATACAGTAATGCATACTACAGGGTACTCGTCGCAGCACAGCGCCACCCGGGGGGGGGCCGGGAAATATCATGTCATGGGAGCAGATATGGCGGCACCACCCCACATAGCAGAGGGGGTTCTCTTGTCGCATTATGCCTCTTGTGTGACTCCTACAAAGAAGCCTGACCAATACATTACCCATTAGTTCAGCCCACGTTTAAAGGGGAATTGATTCACAACAGATAACCTTCTCTAAATTTATGTCTGATGAAACCTTCAACGATCGGCTGGAGGAAACCATAGGCTAGCACACATATCTCCTGCAGTGGCCACTACAGGAGAAATGTAGTATTACATGTAATCGAATCCTCCAGAGCTCTTTGCATCGGATCTAGTTAGGTTGACCTGTCATAATTCACTATTTCAAAATAGACCCCGCCAATCATGCAGACCCATATATCCGTACCATGCCCACTGGTCTACACTCATGCGCCTTTGTAAACCCCCTGTATAGCATACAGCCTGGTCTATATTTCATCTCTGCTCTGGTGACCTAGTAATAGCAGACACTTTCTGCCCGACAGGGTACCTCAATAATGCTGTTATCCACGGGACCAGTGGTGCTGTCAATATGAACGTTGGGGGTGGAGGTGGAGCGATGCCGTTGCAGGGGTTGCCCTTCATCGGGGAATGAAAAGGAGGCAGCTCCAGGGTGCTGTGTCCGGGAGCTGCTGGAGGGAGACATGGAATGGGGTGGGAACCACGAACATGAACAGAGAATGGCACAGACCTGAAGAGGACGTTATGGAGGTGCAGACAAAGCGTCTCATTACCTGGATGGCTGTGGGGTGTAGGGTTCATGGATAATGCCAGGGGAATGATCGTAATACATTGAATAATCCGGATAACTGGTTACTGGTCTAGAGGACGACAAGCAAACAAGAAGCATTAGGGAGCCGGGCGCTGGCAGCGGGGAGAGCATGAGATCTGAATCCTGTGTGGCTGGCATGAGTGATATCTATGTGCCCGACTCTGCAGACTTTTTCTAACTAGGTCCAAATTCTGTCCTGATTAATGTCTTAGTAGAATCGTTATAGCAGTCGGAGGGAGCTTTGTTTTTCTGTTACACAGATCCAAATCACCTGAACAGCCACATAAAATTCCAGCTGCCTGCAGCCACCACTAGGGGGAGCTCATTGCATACAAATTTCTACAGCTCCCAATGAATTTAATAATGAATCTGTGTGCAGTGAGCTCCCTCTAGTGGTGGCTGCAGAGTCAGAATGTTATCATGTGACTATGGCTATGCAGGGATTTAGAGCTCTGTATCAGGAAAAAAGGCTTGGGTGCCGCGGTCTCTACTGACCGCGGCATCTAAGTGGTTAAACGGGCGGCATTGAAGTGATCTTCGATTTTGCCCTTCGCAGTGTGGTGTCCGCTGTAACATACAGCCGACATCGGCTCAGTATGGAGCGCACTCAGCCCGCTGTACACTTCCCCTTGAAGTTTGCCACGTACATGATATGTCGCCAGGGGGTTAAACCCCTTCCTGATCGTGTTTCTGCTTAACAGCTGCAGGGCTTGTTACAGTGTATCAGAGTTCTTTTTTTTGTTAACAAGCCCTGCCCCTGTATGAGCAAAACTGAACCCAGGGAAGGTTTTCAGCCTCTGGATAAAAACAAGAATGTTCCCATTCACTGACAAAAAGCAGAGGTATTTATAACGGTTAAGAGTTGAAACAAAGCGTATTAGAACGTTTCGGAGCTCTTCATTATGCCATGATTATCTTCAATTTAGAGCGGAGCGCCCCTTTAGGACTGGTTGTCAGCGGACGGGGCCACTTACTTTGGCAGCTTGGTTATGTCCACGCAGGCGGTGGGCACTTTACTGCTGCAGTGCTGGTGAAACTTGTACCCGCAGGTCTGACAGCGAAAACCGTGAAACAGGAACTTGAGGCAGAAGTCGCAGAACGCCAGGTTAAAATGGGTCTTCCGCACCTGCAGCAAGGGATTGTGGGAAAATGAATAGACCGAAAGAAGAGGCGGCAGCGGTTTAGAGAGAGAGAGGGGGGGGGGGATACTTACAAAATTGTGCATGGACAGAGGGACGTCGGCCAGAACTTCCACCATCAGCTCCTCCCCCACCAGCGGCGTGATGTCCGTCTCCCAGTCTGTGAGGGTTTTACGTCTGCGGTGGGAATAGTGGCAGAAAGGATCAGAGCGTGCGGGGGAAGGGAAATGACAACCGTTGAGTACCACAAGATGGCGCACCAACTGGTTGTCATTTTCAGCCATCTATCCCTAGGTACAAGTGACAACCCTTGAAGCTGCATCCCCATGAAAGTTCTTCCTGTCAGCAATGCTGTGCTTATTTACAAGGCTTATTCTCTGCTGGCGATGGAGTCTTGAAGGAAACAGATGAAGGTAAGTCTGCTGCAGTATGGCGCTACAGAATCGCATCCAAGGAACACCCGTAGTGGGAGAGAAGTGTGAGAGATGGTAATGCCAAGCTGCCGACATGCAGGGAAGACTGTGCCGAGTGATACCAGCCCATATGGTTACCGAACGCTTATAGAGACATCACACAGGAATCTAATCAATGCGGAATCTCTCTACCTACATGTAGCAGAGCCAAATCTGTCATTTACCCCTTCAGTATGTAAAGCGCATCCAACGTCAGCCATTCCTCTGCTAAACAACAAACTTGGCTCTGCTGCATCCTTCCTCTTAAGGCTATGTTCACACGGAGTATTTTGGGAGAGGAATATCTGCCCCAAAATTCCGTTTGGAAGTTTGAGGCAGATTTTCCTCTCCCTGCACGCCGATTTTCGCGCCGTTTTTCGCCCACGGCCATTGAGCGCCGCGGGCATAAAACAGTGCGATATACGCTTTCTCTGCCTCCCATTGAAGTCAATGGGAGGTCAGAGGCGGAAGCGCCCGAAGATATGGGAGGCGTTCTCAGGCCGTTTTTGCCGAGTTTTGCGACGCGGTGACCGCGTCAAAAAACTCGGCAAAATACTCCGTGTGAACATAGCCTTATAGTCACAGCCATTATCAAACAATCAGCTCAGTGCACTGAATGTCCTACATCTGCAACCCCCCCATCTCCCCTCCCCTCGTACCCGTGCAAGAGACGATAAACCGCGCAGCACTGCTGGTTCAGACCGCGCACTTTCAGCGCCTTATCCAGGGAGTCGTAGACGGTCATCCCGGGCCGAACATTCACCTAGAAACAATGAAATTATAAACTGGACACTACAATCATGAAATATACCAATATGTGCACCAAATTACACCCCACCTGCAGCTGTCAATCCCATATCCATCTCTCCTATCTATCTCACATCTATCTCATATATATCTATCTCATATCTATCTCTCATATCTATCTATCTATCTATCTATCTCTCATATCTATCTATCTATCTATCTCATATCTATCTCATATCTATCTATCTCATATCTATCTCTCATATCTATCTATCTATCTATCTCATATCTATCTATATCATGTCTATCTATCTATCTATCTATCTATCTCATATCTATCTATCTCATATCTATCTATCTCATATCTATCTATCTCATATCTATCTATCTCATATCTATCTATCTCATATCTATCTATCTCATATCTATCTATCTCATATCTATCTATCTCATATCTATCTATCTCATATCTATCTATCTCATATCTATCTATCTCATATCTATCTATCTCATATCTATCTATCTCATATCTATCTATCTATCTATCTCATATCTATCTCATATCTATCTATCTATCTCATATCTATCTATCTATCTCATATCTATCTATCTATCTCATCTATCTATCTATCTCATATCTATCTCATATCTATCTATCTATCTCATATCTATCTATCTATCTCATATCTATCTATCTATCTCATATCTATCTATCTATCTCATATCTATCTATCTATCTCATATCTATCTATCTATCTCATATCTATCTATCTATCTCATATCTATCTATCTATCTCATATCTATCTATCTATCTCATATCTATCTATCTATCTCATATCTATCTATCTATCTCATATCTATCTATCTATCTATCTATCTATCTATCTCTCTCATATCTATCTATCTCTCTCATATCTATCTATCTCTCTCATATCTATCTATCTATCTCGATTATATCCATACCACATATATCAATCCACATAAGACTCACCACTGTCCTCTGCTGGTTGGGTAGATAGACTTTGACGGTCCCTCCAGATTTACCCTCTGTAGATGGGGCTTCACTCTGCGATCCCCTGGGTCCATCTTGGTGAACCAGTCCCCTCCCGCCAGGACTGGGCAGCTCCAGGACGGCTGCCGACAACATGACCGCGCTTCCTTTGCCAAGCTCTTGGGACAGGGAGCGCAGGGCACCATTGGCGATGTTCCCCGGAGGTGTATGAGAGCGCTTCATTGGGACTCTGGAAACAAACGAGCGCGGTTTAGAGAGCGAGCGGCGGGCAGATCTCCTGCTCTGCCCCAGAAATCAGCTTCTCCGCCTGCTCTCTCCTCCTCCCCGCATCGAGCTTCACATCTCACACAGGGAAGAACGCGTTTATGCCATTTGGTGTAACAATACTGCAGCAGATGGGCAGGAGAAGGGAGTCATAAAACAAGGACAGAAAGTGGGAGGTGGAGAGATGGGGGAACGGCAGCGAGACTGACAACCACAGACGGCTTAAAGGGACCCGCACACAATCATCCAATGGGGTCTGACATAGCAAATATATAGGGTCCAAGTGCACGAAGGTGTCTTCTGTGCAAGCCGGTGCTAATCATAGGTCACTGGTCTCCAACTATAGTGAAACTACAACTCCCAGCAAGCCTCGGGCATGCTGGGAGATGCAGTACCTCCACAATTGGAGAGCCACATGTTGCACACAATAATGATTGTGCGAAGTCTGCCAGATCAGAAACACTAGTAGAAGGGGGACCCCACCTCTCGATAATGTCTGTATGTCATAATAAAGCATGCAAATTTTAAGGGGATATTCTGGGCGCAACTGATACAATAGCGCAGGGCTTAAGGGGGCGGAGCATGACACCGGAGGGGCGGAGCATGACACCGGAGGGGTGCAAATCTTCGTCTGTTTATAGCAGGAGTAGATTTTAATTTCTGGCGCATGGACAACCCAAGATGCGCCAAATTTATTAAGAGGAGTTCCCTTTTAGCCATCAATAGATATGAAAGGATCCCACATCTGCTGCCCGGGGTGCCCTCTGCCTTCGGCCTCTAATATGGGGGAGGCTTTTTGCAAACATTTAACCCTTTAATGACCAAGCTATTTTTTTTACGTTTTCCATCGTCACATTCCAAGAGCTATAACTTTTTTATTTTTGCGTGGAAGTAGCTGTATAAGGTCTTGTTTTTTGCGGGACAAGTTGTATTTTTTTTTAATCGCACCATTTTGGGGTACATATAATTTATTGATTAACTTTTATTGACTTTTTTGGGGGGAGGTAATGGGGAAAAAAAATTTGCCACGCTTTTTTGCGTTTTAGATTTACGCCGTTTACCGTGTGGTATAAATAACATAACTTTATTCAGTGGGACATTACGATTGTGGCGATACCAAATTTGTATAGATTTTGTATGTTTTACTACTTTTACACAGTAAAAACACTTTCAAAATTATTTGTTTTTGTGTCGCCAGGTTTTAAGAGCTGCAATTGTTTTATTTTTTCGCTGATGCGGTTGTACGAGGGCTTTTTTTTTTGCGGGAAGACTTGTAGTTTTATTGGTACCATTTTGGAGTAGATGCCACTTTTTGATCTCTTTTTATCAAATTTTTTTGGAGGCAGGATTCACAGAAAACAGCAATTTTTCCATTGTTTTTTATTTTATTTTTTACGGCGTTCACCGTGCGGGTTAAATAATGTAATAGATTTATAGTCGGGGTCGTTACGGACGCGGTGATACCAAATATGCGTAACTTTCTTACTTTATTTGGGTTTTTTAATAGTAAAGCATTTTTGTAAGGGGAAAATAGTTTTTTCAAATTTTTTTTTAAAATTAACTTTATTAAACTTTTTTTTCACTTTTTTACTAGTCCCACTAGGGGACTGTAATATGTGATCCTCCGATCGCATTTATAATACACTGCAATACTTCTGTATTGCAGTGTATTACTGCCTGTCCGTGTAAAACGGACAGACATCTGCTAGGCCTCCGGCATGATCTAGCAGGCATTCGCTCAAGGCAGACCTGGGGGCCTTTATTAGGCCCCCGGCTACCATTAGAGACAGACACTCGGCGATCTTATCGCCGGGTGTCAGTAGGATGAGAGGGAGCTCCCTCTCTCTCTCCAAAACCACTCAGATGCGTCGCACGCTATTGCGCACCGCATCTGAGGGGTTAAACGGGTGAGATCGATACTAATATCGATCTCACCCGGCAGAGCAGGGACGCCCCCAGCCCCCGGCTATGACTGGCAGCCGAGAGCAGGGAGATTTAACGGCTTCCTGCTCTGTTTATTCTGATGCAGCGCCGTAAAAAGGCTTATGCATCAGAATAAAGCCCGTTAGTGGCCGCCGTGAAAAGGCGTATTGACGGTCACTAACGGGTTACACTTTTTGATAACTTTATTTTTAGTCCCACTTGACTATGCTATCTTCTGATCGCTGTTATAATACACTGCAATACACACAAGTATTGCAGCATATTATTCCGGCAGTGTAGAACTGACAGGCACCCGCTAGGTCAGGCCGAGCAGGCATCCACTACAGGCAGACCTGGCGGCCTTTGTTAGGCCCCCGGCTGCCATAGAAGCCATCGGCACCCTGCGATTCCAATTGCAGGGTGCCGGTGGGGTGAGAGAGGGAGCACCCCCCCCTCCAAAACCACTTGGATGCGGTGCTCGCTGTGGAGCGCCGCATCTAAGGGGTTAAACGGGTGAGATCGATGTTGATATCCATCCCGCCCGTTAGTGCAGGGTTCCGGCTGTCTTCAGACCGCCCAACAACTGCTTTAGCCGACACAGGACACCCGTGCCGGGCTTATGTCACAGCGCCGTGAAAAGGCGTATTGGCGGTCGTTAAGGGGTTAATACACTGAACTTAATAATAATATTACAGTGTGCTGTAAAAGGGGCAGTCCATAATTACAAAAAAGAATTGCTGTGATATTCCAAAAACAGCACCACACCTGTCCACAGATTGTATGTGGTATTGCAGGCTTGGCACCAATTACTTTAATGGCGCTGCAACACCAGACACAACCCATGGAAGACGGCAGCCATGTTTTTCTAATCCTGGACAACCCCTTTAAAATCCCTCTAGTGGAGGAAGGCAGACAGAATTCTATAATGTGACTCTGTGCAGGGGGTTTGGAGCTCTGTATCAGAAAAATAGATTACAGCAGGAAGGATATGCTTTCCAGCATGCTGCAAAAAGCACTTGTGATGAGCTATGGCCTTACCTCACTGCCCGGGGTCTCTGGGCTCCGATCCTCAGGCTCTACGCTCTGCACTATCTGCAAGAAAGAGAAGTAGGAAGAGTTACTAGACCAAAGTAATCGAGCGGCCTCCTGCAAGGTCTTCCCTTCCTTGACCAAAACCTTGAGTCCAGTAGAGACTTGCAGGATCCTGTAGAGAGTAGGATTTAGTGCGGTCATAGAAATATTGCGGTTTGTTGTTGGAATTGGTGGCGGTCCGAGCTTATAGACCCCTAATGAATAAAATTGTGGAGTTCCCCTTTAAATTCAGGACTAACGTCACCCACAGTACACAAGAAGAGTATAGGGAGAGCAGTACATCTAACCTCCAGTAGGGGGCTGCAACCTGTGGCTTTCTGGGTGTTGTGAGACTACAACTCCCAGCATGCAAGGATAGTAATGCATATCTATATTCCCCACCAGTCCTACGGCTCTATAATGAGTGACTCCACCGAAAAGTCCTGTAGTGATTTTTTTTAGAGACGGTTTCATTTTCTCACCATTGTCAAGATCTCTGTTTGCAGTCAGTCAACGTTTTTGTTTCCATTCAGAAGCTGAAAACCTATCCTGACCTAATACTACTCGCAGCTGAGCGTTTGTTACAATTGTGTCCAGCTTAGACTCTGCGAAATGCATCCGCAGAAAACAAATCTCTTCTGCGCTGAGATTTTGTTACAATGTATCAGTTCAGGTAAACTGTATCAGTCTGGAGAGATGTCTGTTTGGTTCACAGAGGACACATTGGAGCAAACCAATCAGGTGTAGAAGCGGGACTAGGCTCAGCGAGTGCTGAGGAGCAAGTGCAGAAAAGTCGCCAACACTCTGCTGACTCTTTAACTGCAGAGTACAGACCTCCCCTGGTATTAACATCCACACAAAAACTGTGCCCGGGAGCTTCATGGCCTGGGGGCAGCTGCATGCCAGCCTTACATCACCCAGCACAATGCCAAGCGTCAGATGGAGGGGTGTAAAGCCGCCGGCACTGGACTCTGGAGCAGCGGAAACGTGTTCTGTGGAGTGACGCTTCTCTATCTGACGTGTTCTGTGGAGTGACGCTTCTCTATCTGACGTGTTCTGTGGAGTGACGCTTCTCTATCTGGCGGACGAGTCCGGGTTTGATAAATTCAGGGGTTGTCCTCTGCCCCGTGGGTCCAGTGAAGGGAAATCTTAATTTAGGACAATTGTTGCTTCCAACTTTGTGGGAACAGTTTGGAGTTCGGCCTTTTCTGTTCCTCCTGACGACTCCCAGTGCACAAGGTCCATATAGACATGGCTGGTTGGGTGATTGGTTGGCTGGGTTTGGGTTGGAAGAACTTGACTTGCCGCACAGAGTCCTGACCTCAACCCCATCCAACACCTTTGAGATGAACTAGAACGGAGATTACGAGCCCGGCCCCCTCCCCCAACATCAGTGTCTGACCTCACAAATGATCTACTGGATGAATGGTCAAAAATTCCCAGACGTACCCCAAAATCTTATGGAAAGCCGAGTGAAAAATGTTTTACTGCAAAAGGGGGGACCAGCTCCATATTAACGTGTTGGGATTTATATACGGGAGGTCATAAACGCTCCGGTAGGTGTAATGTGGAGCTGTCCCAATACTTTTGTCCACATCGTGTATGTCGAGAGAAAAAAAAGCGACCGGACCGCGATCTTTATAAACCCCAAAAATGCAACGATGCCAGAGAATCGGCCCCAACGCAAGTCCAATAATCCGGAAAAATCTGATAATCCATAATCTAAAAATATTTCCAATTCTAGATTATCAGGAGGCACAGGAGAGGCGACAAGTGGCGACATCGGGCCGCACGATCATCCGCTCACATTCAGATTACTACGGCCACGGGGGAGTATTTACATTTCCAATAATCTGCAACTTCCACTAATCCGGCACGTGAGTAATCATATCATCTGATCCACAGATTCTAGGTGTATAACCTCCACATTCTACATATTGACACATTATAAGGTTATTAGAGCGGACACTATAATTAGAGCGGACACTATGGGACGTACATATAGGTATGCAGCTGTATACAGGCACCGTGCTGTAGGTGAGCGCAGCGATTACACGTATATAGATACAACACACGGCAGTCACTGCTTGTAACCACAGCAAATAATATACAACGTGCAGCACTGAACTATTATAAGCTTATTACAGCACAGCCAGCCATACACCGACTCCATAGGACGTATCATTACGTTTTAGATGTTGTCAGGTACAGCCGCTTCCCGGCATGCTCCGCTAACGTCCAGGAATAGAAGGTGACGTCACGCCGGGGTCCGTTCTCACTCACCCGGTGCTAGGAGCCGCCGCCATGTCACACGGAGAACGTACCGGTCCCGCCCCCTCCTGCGCCCAGTTCTCCGGGGAACCAGGAACTGCGGCGTTCTATTGGTCCAGAGAAACGTCAATCAAACGTCTAGTGGTTCCGCCCAGGGCCAAAGAGAAGGGAGAGGGCGGCAGTGACGTCACGGGAGGGCGGGGCGAGTTTGGCGGTGACGTAATAAGAATAACCTGAAGGAGAAGGAATGTTCGTGGTCGCAGCGTCTGTGTAGATGGCGGGAGCGGCGGTTGTGTGTATGTGGGGAGTATGGCGGACACGATAGAGACGTCTATAGAACTGTTACTTCATAATAATGGCTTAAGAAATACCTCAGAATATGAGGAACTTGTGAGCAGGAGTCGTGGTGCGCGTGTCGGAAAGTTTCCCCTCATGTCCACTGGGGGCGCTCGAAGTGCCAATCAGGGGCCCAAAATGAAGCGCAATGTTAATGCATTCGAACCTCTCGGCCAATCAGAAGCTTCGACCTAGCGGACAGGATTTCTCCGTTACGTCATAAAACACATTACGCTGCATGACGGCAAACATGTTATCACCGCGCACGATAAATTGGTCGCAACTCGCTTAAAGGCTGGCGTTCTTCAGTCACGGTGTGCGGCGTTCTTTGGGGCTCGTACGTCTTTCATGTGCGGTTTTTAGGTGTCTCATTTTTTTTTTCTAGTCACGTTTTGACAGGATTTTTTCAGGTCTATTTTTTTTCCCTATAAATAAGCCTATGGGAAAACGCCTGGAAAAAACGATACACCGACCCCCTTGCAGCGTGTTCTAAAAAAACAAACGCCACTGACCCAAAATACGCAGGACAAAAGGAGAAAACGCCACCAACAATACGCCGTGTTTGCAGTGCGTTTAATATTTACCTGATGTTGGGCTGACGTCCGGCCGCGGCGGGTTTTGACACCCACAAAAACGGTAAAAAAAGTCGTTTTTCTTTAGGCCTTGTTCACACGGTGTGTATTTGATGCGTTTTATGCGCCGAAAACCGCATGCTTTAAGCTTCCCATTGACATCAATAGGAATACTAATTGTAGTGCATACGACATGTTTTTTTTTCCGTGCGCAGGTTTAGAAAATGTGTCGTTTAAAAAAAAAAAAAAATCAGGTCAATTCTTGGCGTGTAAAACGCGCTTAATTCCAGTCAACGGGAGTCCTAATTATGTGTCAAAAATGCCTGTATGCTGAAAAGCGTTTTTGACACGTTTACACCGTTTTATTTTAGCGCCGTGTGAACAAGGTCTGAAGGCCTCGTCCAATAATAAATCCCTCAATGGGCCAAATATTCACCGGACGCTCCTTGTATCGCCTTCATGTTCTTCCTGCTGCGGACGCTCACTGAGGGGCGGCAGAACATAGAGGGGGCTTCATGTCAGCCCCCATTTTTAGGGGTATCCAGTAGTTAGAGGGGAAGTCAAAGTCCATCAATCTTTTTTTCCCAAACCGTGTATATGGGTTTAAAATAAAGAAATAACACTCACCTTACCGATCCCGTGCTGATAGTTCCCTGGTCCCCACTGGCCTCTACCGATCCCGTACTGATGCTTTCCTGGTCCCCACTGGCCTCTACCAATCCCGTACTGATGCTTTCCTGGTCCCCACTGGCCTCTACCGATCCCGTACTGATGCTTTCCTGGTCCCCACTGGCCTCTACCAATCCCGTACTGATGCTTTCCTGGTCCCCACTGGCCTCTACCGATCCCGTACTGATGCTTTCCTGGTCCCCACTTGCCTCTACCAATCCCGTACTGGTGCTTTCCTGGTCCCCACTGGCCTCCACCAATCCCGTACTGATGCTTTCCTGGTCCCCACTGGCCTCCACCAATCCCGTACTGATGCTTTCCTGGTCCCCGCTGGCCTCTACCGATCCTGTGCTGATAGTTCCCTGGTCCCCACTGGCCTCTACCGATCCCGTACTGATGCTTTCCTGGTCCCCACTGGCCTCTACTGATCCCGTGCTGATGCTTCCCTGATCCCCGCCGGGCTCTACCGATCCCGTACTGATGCTTTCCTGGTCCCCGCCGGGCTCTACCGATCCCGTGCTGGTGCTTCCCTGGTCCCTGCCGGGCTCTACCGATTCCGTTTTGATGCTTCCCTGGTCCCTTCCCCTGCTGACACTTCCCTGGTCCCCACCAGCCCACGTCGTATCGAAACAATATCACTGAAGCCAAGAGAAAAGAGATGGGTGGGGGATCGGGGAGGAGTCCGCACGGGAGCGGCAGGGGATCTTAAGGCAAAAGTTACTCCTTTTAAATGTTTCCCTAAGGGGTAGACGCTGGTGGGCGACCGTGTTGGATTTGTTAAGTAACCTTTTCCACCACAGGGAAACACTGAGGTCACGGTAGCGGATTTGCCCACGACCTAGAGCCCTCGTCTTAGGGATATGTGTGAGGACGGGTTCCCCTGTGACTTTGGCTCTTCTGCGGGCTGCAGTCCGTGTCCGGTGATCCTGGCCCATCTCTTTTTCGTACGTTTTACATCATCTTATAAATTCCGAAAACCAGATCTCCCTGAGCGCCAAAAGAAAATGTGTGTGTGTGTGGGGTGGTGGGGGGGGGGTCCTTCCATTTACAGTATCCAACGTACATCAGTCCCCCCCCCCCCCCCCCCCACAGCTGGAGGGACCACTGATATAAAGCAGCAGAGATTCATCTAGAACTATTGATAATCCTCCATGTATGAAATGAATTTCTTTGTGTTTCAGGGATTATGGTCTGAATTGAAGATTTCCAGCAGCTCCGAGAATTTTAGAATCTCTTCACTTCCAGAATTGTGAGACGAGATTGTTCCAAGGTAAGACACAAGGAGCGGAGCGGCGGGTACCAGGGTGGGCATCACTACAAATATAGACTACGGGCTACCCGATATATGGAATACACAGTCAGAACAGGTCTAGCTGCAAGATATACATAAGTGAAGATAAATAATTACAAAAAAAGAGGTCACATCCCCGAGATAAGCGGTCACACCCCCGAGATAAGCGGTCACACCCCCGTGATAGACGCTTATTCACGAGATGAAACCTGAGCAATCCCAAATGTATAATTATAAAATGTGTCAGTGGCTCTCCAGCTGTTACAAGTCAGGGCATGCTGGGAGTTGTAGTTCTAGGACCACTATGACGCTACTACAGAGGGGAATAAATGACACGGTCTGATAATGATGCAGAGAGGATACGAGTACATTAGGTTTATTGGTCATCTTTCTTCTTTTGATCGTGCAGAAGTCTAATACAAAAATATAGAGACTAGAAAATAGTTCTTTATCACACAATACTAACTTTTCCAATTACTGATAGTTCATGTAGCATCAGTAGTACATCTATTTGGCCACCAGGTGGAGCTGTGTATGGTGTGAGCACACAAGCGATCATGTGATGAAATTATTCAAAAGCATTAGACAAACTGCTATGTAGGTATGGTGTCAGGGCTGCAGCTGCCAGGGCATAATGGGAGTTGTAGTCTTACAACAGTTGAAGAGTGACAGATTGGAGACCATTGCCTTGGAGATACAGAGAGAAGTGCGCATTCACACTGGGCTCATCCCCTGTTACAAGCATGGATGTGGACTTGCTAAGTTATTGGTGGGCACAGGTCTCTCCAGTGGCATGAAGGCTAAACAGACGGTGAGTCTTCACCCCAAAACCCAACAAGGAGCGATAATCCTTGGTTGTATGCTCTCAGCTAAACTAGAATAAGGGTATGCTCTCTGGGGGCATCATCCAATGGGGCTATTGGCCCACTGATATAGTGCAATTCTGAGTTACAGACTGTATTATACTCCAGAGCTGCACTCACTATTCTGCTGGTGGAGTCACTGTGAACATACATTACATTACTTATCCTGTACTGATTCTGAGTTACATCCTGTATTATACTCCAGAGCTGCACTCATTATTCTGCTGGTGGAGTCACTGTGTACATACATTACATTACTTATCCTGTACTGATTCTGAGTTACATCCTGTATTATACTCCAGAGCTGCACTCACTATTCTGCTGGTGGAGTCACTGTGAACATACATTACATTACTTATCCTGTACTGATCCTGAGTTACATCCTGTATTATACTCCAGAGCTGCACTCACTATTCTGCTGGTGGAGTCACTGTGTACATACATTACATTACTTATCCTATACTGATCCTGTGTTATATCCTGTATTATACTCCAGAGCTGCACTCACTATTCTGCTGGTGGAGTCACTGTGTACATACATTACATTACTTATCCTGTACTGATCCTGAGTTACATCCTGTATTATACTCCGGAGCTGCACTCACTATTCTGCTGGTGCAGTCACTGTGTACATACATTACATTACTTATCCTGTACTGATCCTGAGTTACATCCTGTATTATACTCCAGAGCTGCTCTCGCTATTCTGCTGGTGGAGTCACTGTGTACATACATTACATTACTTATCCTGTACTGATCCCGAGTTACATCCTGTATTATACTCCAGAGCTGCACTCACTATTCTGCTGGTGGAGTCACTGTGTACATACATTACATTACTTATCCTGTATTGATCCTGAGTTATATCCTGTATTATTCTCCAGAGCTGCACTCACTATTCTGCTGGTGGAGTCCCTGTGTACATACATTACATTACTTATCCTGTACTGATCCTGAGTTACATCCTGTATTATTCTCCAGAGCTGCACTCACTATTCTGCTGGTGGAGTCACTGTGTACATACATTACATTACTTATCCTGTACTGATCCTGAGTTACATCCTGTATTATACTCCAGAGCTGCACTCACTATTCTGCTGGTGGAGTCACTGTGTACATACATTACATTATTTATCCTGTACTGATCCTGAGTTACATCCTGTATTATACTCCAGAGCTGTACTCACTATTCTACTGGTGGAGTCACTGTGTACATGCATTTCTTATCCTGTACTGATCCTGAGCTATATCCTGTATTATACTCCAGAGCTGCACTCACTATTCTGCTGGTGGAGTCAATGTGTACATACATTACATTATTTATCCTGTACTGATCCTGAGTTACATCCTGTATTATACTCCAGAGCTGCACTCACTATTCTGCTGGTGGAGTCACTGTGTACATACATTACATTATTTATCCTGTACTGATCCTGAGTTACATCCTGTATTATACTCCAGAGCTGTACTCACTATTCTGCTGGTGGAGTCACTGTGTACATACATTACATTACTTATCCTGTACTAATCCTGAGTTACATCGTGTATTATACTCCAGAGCTGCACTCACTATTCTGCTGGTGGAGTCCCTGTGTACATACATTACATTACTTATCCTGTACTGATCCTGAGTTACATCCTGTATTATACTCCAGAGCTGCACTCACTATTCTGCTGGTGGAGTCCCTGTGTACATACATTACATTACTTATCCTGTACTGATCCTGAGTTACATCCTGTATTATTCTCCAGAGCTGCACTCACTATTCTGCTGGTGGAGTCACTGTGTACATACATTACATTACTTATCCTGTACTAATCCTGAGTTACATCGTGTATTATACTCCAGAGCTGCACTCACTATTCTGCTGGTGGAGTCCCTGTGTACATACATTACATTACTTATCCTGTACTGATCCTGAGTTACATCCTGTATTATACTCCAGAGCTGCACTCACTATTCTGCTGGTGGAGTCCCTGTGTACATACATTACATTACTTATCCTGTACTGATCCTGAGTTACATCCTGTATTATTCTCCAGAGCTGCACTCACTATTCTGCTGGTGGAGTCACTGTGTACATACATTACATTACTTATCCTGTACTGATCCTGAGTTACATCCTGTATTATACTCCAGAGCTGCACTCACTATTCTGCTGGTGCAGTCACTGTGTACATACATTACTTATCCTGTACTGATCCTGAGTTACATCCTGTATTACACTCCAGAGCTGCATTCACTATTCTGCTGGTGGAGTCACTGTGTACATACATTACATTACTTATCCTGTACTGATCCTGAGTTACATCCTGTATTATACTCCAGAGCTGCACTCACTATTCTGCTGGTGGCGTCACTGTGTACATACATTACATTACTTATCCTGTACTGATCCTGAGTTACATCCTGTATTATACTCCAGAGCTGTACTCACTATTCTGCTGGTGGAGTCACTGTGTACATACATTACTGATCCTGAGTTGTATCCTGTATTATACTCCAGAGCTGCACTCACTATTCTGCTGGTGGCGTCACTGTGTACATACATTACATTACTTATCCTGTACTGATCCTGAGTTACATCCTGTATTATACTCCAGAGCTGCACTCACTATTCTGCTGGTGGAGTCACTGTGTACATACATTACATTACTTATCCTGTACTGAGTCTGAGTTACATCCTGTATTATACTCCAGAGCTGCCCTCACTATTCTGCTGGTGGAGTCCCTGTGTACATACATTACATTACTTATCCTGTACTGATCCTGAGTTACATCCTGTATTATACTCCAGAGCTGCACTCACTATTCTGCTGGTGGAGTCACTGTGTACATATATTACATTACTTATCCTGTACTGATCCGGAGTTACATCTGTATTATACTCCAGAGCTGCACTCACTATTCTGCTGGTGGAGTCACTGTGTACATACATTACATTACTTATCCTGTACTGAGTCTGAGTTACATCCTGTATTATACTCCAGAGCTGCCCTCACTATTCTGCTGGTGTGAGTGGGGGGGGGGCTGATGGCCATTACTGTGAGTGGGGGGGGGCTGATGGTCATTACTGTGAGTGGGGGGGGGCTGATGGTCATTACTGTGAGTGGGGGGGGCTGATGGTCATTACTGTGAGTGGGGGGGGGGGGCTGATGGTCATTACTGTGAGTGGGGGGGGGGGCTGATGGTCATTACTGTGAGTGGGGGGGGGGGCTGATGGTCATTACTGTGAGTGGGGGGGGGCTGATGGTCATTACTGTGAGTGGGGGGGGGCTGATGGTCATTACTGTGAGTGGGGGGGGCTGATGGTCATTACTGTGAGTGGGGGGGGGGCTGTTGGTCATTACTGTGAGTGGGGGGGGCTGATGGTCATTACTGTGAGTGGGGGGGGGGCTGATGGTCATTGCTGTGAGTGGGGGGGGGGGCTGATGGTCATTACTGTGAGTGGGGGGGGGGGCTGATGGTCATTGCTGTGAGTGGGGGGGGGGGCTGATGGTCATTACTGTGAGTGGGGGGGGGCTGATGGTCATTACTGTGAGTGGGGGGGGCTGATGGTCATTACTGTGAGTGGGGGGGGGCCTGATGGTCATTGCTGTGAGTGGGGGGGGGCTGATGGTCATTACTGTGAGTGGGGGGGGGGCTGATGGTCATTACTGTGAGTGGGGGGGGGGCCTGATGGTCATTGCTGTGAGTGGGGGGGGGCTGATGGTCATTACTGTGAGTGGGGGGGGGGGCTGATGGTCATTACTGTGAGTGGGGGGGGGCCTGATGGTCATTACTGTGAGTGGGGGGGGGGGCTGATGGTCATTACTGTGAGTGGGGGGGGGGCCTGATGGTCATTGCTGTGAGTGGGGGGGGCTGATGGTCATTGCTGTGAGTGGGGGGGGGGGCTGATGGTCATTACTGTGAGTGGGGGGGGGGCCTGATGGTCATTGCTGTGAGTGGGGGGGGGGGCTGATGGTCTTCAAGTTGTTTCCCCCTCTGAGCTCCAGTAGAAGTTATTAGGAGGCAGTAAATTCCTGCGCCGCTCGTTTGGAGCTTTTTTGCGGCCTCTTCTGTATTCGCTTCAACGGCTTAAAAAAGGCAAAAAAAACAAACCGCCCCGTGAAATAAACGCTGTCACTTCCTGGAGAAATTTTAAGGCAGATTTTTTTTTCTGCCTTACAAAAAACGCTGTGTGAACACACCCTACGAGTGTAGTGCTGGTTTTTAGCCGTTTTCTGTCTTTCGCTAAACGATCTTTGGTAGGGGGCCCTAGAGAAAAAAAATTTCAGGAGTGCCTCAAGTCTGAAAAGGTTGGGAAACTCTGCCCCAGTGTATGGTTGGCTGCAGTACCTATAGGGGTTGTAGGGGGAGCAGTCACATTGGGAGGCTCAGGGTGCAGCCAGTCACAGGATTAGGCCTCATGTGCACGGCCGTGATTTGCGTATCGGACGGCCGCCAGGTGTCACCCGCAAGCCGCCCACAAATCGCGGGCCGTGCACATGGCCGCGTGCATTATTTCCTATGAGCCTCGACCGCAAAATACGCCGTAATAAGACATGTCCGTTCTTTTTGCGGTCCAGGCTCATGGGCCGTGCACGTGGAAACCACGGTCGAGTGCATGGGCCAATTGAAATTAATGGGGCCGCGATTCACCCGTGGATTTTCGGGGGAATTGCACCCGCAAAAGCACGTTCGTGTGCATGGCGCCTAAGAAGCTGGACAATGACTATATGTGATGTGTGTGTACCGTATAGCAGAGATGACTTTGTTATATGGCTCTCAGTTTCCTCCCGCTATTCACAGTATATTGCACTGGGCGCTCTCTTATGGAGGCACTGTGACTGAGTGTTTTGTTTTAGGGGGAATATGTCTTGCGAAGCTCTGTAATGGGGTCACTGTAATTTGGATTTTCTGATATGGGCGCACTGTAACTAGTGGAGCGCTATTATGGGGCACTGTGATTGGTGGGGCTGTGTTATGGGGGCGCTGTGATTGGTGGGGCTGTGTTATGGGGGCGTTGTGACTGGTGGAACTGTGTTGTGGGGACACTAACTGGTGAAGCTGTGGTATGGGGGCACTGTGACTGGTGGAGCTTATGGGGTACTGATTAATGGAGCTCTGTTATGGGGGCGCTGTGATTGGTGGGGCTGTGTTATGGGGGTGCTGTGACTGGTGGAGCTGTATTATGGGGGCACTGTGACTGGTGGAGCTTATGGGGCACTGAATAATGGAGCTCTGTTATGGGGGCGCTGTGATTGGTGGGGCTGTGTTATGGGGGCGCTGTGATTGGTGGGGCTGTGTTATGGGGGCGCTGTGATTGGTGGGGCTGTGTTATGGGGGCGCTGTGATTGGTGAAGTTGTGTTATGGGGCACTGACTGGTGGAACTGTTTTATGGGGGCACTGTGACTGGTGGAGCTTATGGGGTACTGATTAATGGAGCTCTGTTATGGGGGCGCTGTGATTGGTGGGGCTGTGTTATGGGGGTGCTGTGACTGGTGGAGCTGTATTATGGGGCACTGACTGGTGGAGCTGTATTATGGGGGCACTGTGACTGGTGGAGCTTATGGGGCACTGAATAATGGAGCTCTGTTATGGGGGCGCTGTGATTGGTGGGGCTGTGTTATGGGGGCGCTGTGATTGGTGAAGCTGTGTTATGGGGCACTGACTGGTGGAACTGTTTTATGGGGGCACTGTGACTGGTGGAGCTTATGGGGCACTGATTAATGGAGCTCTGTTATGGGACATTGGTGGACCGCTGCTATGTTGCAGTTTGACTGGTGGGGCTCTGTTATTTTGAATGTTCTGTTATGGGAGTTACTGTGTATTTTTGGGGAATACACACACACACACATCACACATACATCGTACATGACATCACACACATACATCACACACATACATCGTACATGACATCACACACATCGTAGATGACATCACACACATACATCACACATGACATCACACACATACCTCACACATGACATCACACACATACATCACACATGACATCACACACATACATCACACACATACATCACACACATACATCGTACATGACATCACACACATACATCGTACATGACATCACACACTGACATCACACACATACATCGTACATGACATCACACACATACATCGTACATGACATCACACACTGACATCACACACATACATCGTACATGACATCACACACATACATCGTACATGACATCATACATCGCATCGTATATGACATCACACACACACATACACATATGACATCACACACACATTACCTATACTTCACCCCCCATACACCGTACATTACTCTCATCCTCACATCCAGCACGGCCGGTGACATTCAGTACATGAGATGCCGCCCCCTCCTCCTCCTCCTCTTCTTCTTCTTCTCAGCCTCCTCCCACTTCAGCCGATCCGCTCAACTCTCCCGGGCCGAGGCTGCCAGGGAGCCGGGGACTGATCGCATCCAGCCGGCCAGGAGAGCCGCCCCTGCACCCGCAGCACGGTAAGATCAGCAGCCCCCCAGACACACCGGCACGGGGTACCCCGACTGCTCACCGGCGCCCCTCATATGGCCGATAGGTCGTGCCTGTCCGGGGAGGTGGGGGCTTCAACGTGCGTCCCCTCATACCCCCTCCCACAAGAATGGGGTTCGAGGCGTGGGGGGGGGGGCTTTAAAATGTCACTCGTCCGAGTTCCGGAGTCCCTGCAGGGAAAACAAAAGCCCCCCGATTCATCACACACCCCCACCTCTGCTGATATTTTTATTTTCCCATTTTATTCCTATTGCAAAAAACTAAATGTGACTAAATCAGGTGTTGTGTGTATTGTATAGAAGCTGAGAGTGCAGCCCCCCCCCCCCAAACCCGGGTGTGCAGGACCCCAATACTGCCAGGGGCCCCTCCTCCCTCAGCTCAGGCCTCATATTTTGCTTCACTCAATTTTTTTTTCCAATTTTTTTTTTCTGATTTATTTCATTAAAACAGCGCCACCTACAGGAGAACTTCCCCCAAATGCAGAAAATTCACCAGCAAAAGAAACAATTATTTTCCATTTAAAAAAAAAAAAAATTTCCTCAAACTTTAATTTCCTAACGCTTTTTACCCCATGTCGGTTTGGGGTGGGGGGAGGGAGGTCATGTCCAGTGTTTTGTATGCTGTACATTCACCACCCTCCCATTATCCAGCAACCCTAAAATCTTCTTATTAAATGTGGGGGTTTTTTTTTCTAAAAATTTGAAGAAGAAAAAAAATCTCCATTGTCAACACTATTTTTTATTTTCTTTTATTTTTTATGCTGGAATGTTCCCCTTGGGTGTCCGTGTTGAAGATAGATGTGCATGCACTGCAGTATATTTATTTTTAATTTTTGGGGGGGCAAATGAAGAGAAATATGAAATTTCAATTATTTCTGCAAAGATGAAGTGATGGTAAATGATCAGATATCCCGATGTAGCTGAACTGGACTGACGGTGCTCGGATTTCTGCTTATGTGGGAGATGAACAGAGGGCAACACCCAGAAAATGAAAATTTTCTTTCAAATTATTGGCATTTTTCTTCTGTAGAAGAGGCTTGTGCTCATTTTATGTCAATTTTTTTTATGGAATTTTATATTGTTTTTTCTTTTGGTTTTGTTTTTCAATTCTGAATAAAATATTTATTTGGTTGAAGTTTGAGTTGAGGTTTTATCTGGAGATCATCAGCATCGATTCTGGTTCAGATGCAGAAATTATTATATTATTATTATTATTATTTTATTATTTTTCGCTTTGATGCTCTAATAATTATCCGTCGTGTTCTAGAAATCTACGTCCAAATCTCTCCCAATTCACTCACCCTGTGTCTGCCATGTTGAATTAAATTTTAATTAATTGATTTGCTCAGACTAGCTGCAGTGACGGGAACGAGTGAATTTTTTTTTTTCTGATTATTTTTTATTTATTTTTTTTCCATTTTTTTTTTTAGGCTAATTGTTTGTTTTCCTCTATTTTGAAGGCTTTTTTTATTTTCTTGAGAATTAGGCCGTTTATTATCAGGCAAATTGAATTGAGTTTGTGTTGTGTTCGTGGGATTTTCAGCTTTGCTCTTTGCTGCATTTAGATGAAGTTTTAGTTTTTTTTATCATGAGAAAAATGTAAAGTTGACAGAAATATTTTAGAAATTGTTGGGCACTTTTTTTTTTTTTTTAATCAAAGTTTCTTGATTGTTTCTGGTGAGTTTATTTGATGTCACGAGTTTGAGGTACTGTTGGTTTTTTTGTGTCTGGGGGAGGGGGTCTCTTTTGTCCCCATCCAACATAGAAACTTTTTATGTATGTCGCAAATCTGATGTTACGTGAAATTCCAAATCCATCCTTTTCCGCAGAACAGTTTTTAAGGTTAGCTTCACGCAAGCGTATACAGACGAAAACCCTGGCCTAACCGCAGGTCTGATGTCCCAAACTAGAAGCTTTATAGGGACCTAAGATATTACTAGTTCTGGTCATTAGGCCCACGGTCTAAACTATGATGCTGCTATTTTGGGTGATGAGGCCCATGTCAGCCTTAAGGCTACGTTCACACAGAGTTTTTTGCAGGCAGAAAGTTCTGCCTCAAAATTCCGTTTGGAACGTTTTTTGCTCGCGCCCATTGAGTGACATGGGCAGAAACGCTTTCTCTGCCTCCCCTTGATGTCAATGGGAGGTCAGAGGCGTAAACGCCCGAAGATGGGGCATGTCGCTTCTTTTTACCGCAAGCGTTTTTTTTTACCGTGAGCGGTAAAAAAAACACGTCCGCCACCCACTGAAATCAATGGGAGGCATTTTCGCCCATTTTTTGGCGTATTTTCCAACACGGTTTTCGCGTCAAAAAACGTGTCAAAAAAACTCTGTGTGAACAGGGCCTACAGGTATTTTTAGGCAGATTTTGACCGGTCTGCACTTTCTTTGCAGCGTTTTGGGCCGCGGCCACTGAGCATAAAACACAGTGAAAATGGGAGGTCAGAGATGGAAACGCGGAAAGAAAGAGCATGTCACTTCTTTGTCACGTGAAATCAACGGGAGGCGATTAAGGCTATGTTCACACGGAGTATTTTGGGGGAGGAATATCTGCCTCAAAGCTCCAAACGGAATTTTGAGGCAGATATTCCTCCCCCAAAATACTCCGTGTGAATAGCAATGATCGCGCCGTTTTTCGCCCGCGGCCATTGAGCGCCGCGGGCAGAAAACACGCTTTCTCCTGCCTCCCATTGAAGTCAATGGGAGGTCGGAGGCGGAAGCGCCCGAAGATAGGGCATGTCGCTTCTTTTTCCCGCGAGGCAGTTTTACTGCTCGCGGGAAAAAGACGCCGACGCCTCCCATTGAAATCAATGGGAGGCGTTCTCGGGCCGTTTCTGCCGAGTTTTGCGACGCGGTTTCCGCGTCAAAAAACTCGGCAAAAGACCCCGTGTGAACATAGCCTCAGAGAGTTTTTTGGCGTGGTTTCCGATGTGGTTTCTGCGTCAAAAACAGCACCAAAATACTCCGTGTGAACTAGGCCTTATTATGCTTTTTTTTAAATCGGCCTTATTTTTACTTCTTTATAAAGTCTTCATGATTGGATTGAAGATTATTGGAAGCTCAAAAATCTAAACCGGTCACTGACGGTGGCCTGGTACGTTATTTTGCTGGACGCTTCGTGTAGATGACGGCGTTGTCAGCTTCTTGAGTAAACGCTCCTTCGGGAGGCCTGACAGTCCGGGCTCCGGCATCTGCCAGTTTCTATGTAGATTTGTGTACATTGATTTGCTGTCAGTCATATAGATGCAGCGTGCGCCAGTATTCAGCGCTTGCTTTCTTTTATTCAGGACTGTTGTAGACCTTTTTTTTAATACGTGTTTCATGATTTTGTTCTCACGTTTGCGAGATTGCTTCTCCGATTTTTTTTTTTTTTTTTTTTTTTTTTATATCCCACATGCAGGTCTCCATATAGTATATTACAAATGATATCCTTGGGCCCTGAACAGTAACTTTTTTTACTATTTTGTAGAGTTATGATGGAGAAAAAAAAATTTAAAATTGGGCACAGGATTAGAAAAACAGCGCCACACCTGTCCAGTGTTTGTGTCTGGTATTGCAGCTCCGCTCCATTGAATTATTTCCAGCTATTTAACTATAAGGGTCCTTGGCTCTGACTACTCGACTTATATTAAGTTGTTTTTTTTCCTCCTTTTTTTCATATTTCTTTCCAGATTTAATAATTTTACATAAAATGTAATAATTGCAATTTTGAAGGAGAATGAAAAAAATCTAAGTGTTGAATCTCTTGTGAACTGTGAAGGAAAATTGCACAGGGAATGCCTCGCTGCCGTGTGAAAGTTAAAGCACCCCCCACCCCCAGAGGTTTTTGGCTTTTTAACACATCGTGACAAAGATCTATGTTTAATAATTGCTGTAATATTAGACTGAGTTCACATTTGAGTCACAAATTCCCTCACATTTGACAGGAGCAATAACATGTAGCGCTATTTTTCCCATCAAAATGACATAATTCAGACGGATCCCATTGTAAGTCAATCGAGTCCGTCAGGCGGCGTTATTCGTAGTACGAGAGATCCGGCAGTGCGTCGTGGTTTCCACTGGGGGCGTCTGTTTCTGGAAATTATTTAACCACTAGGGGAGCCGGATTCTGAAAACTTTACCACTAGGGGCGCCGTTTATTAAAAACTATTTGACCACTGGGTACACTAGTTTCTGCAGACCATTTGACCACTAGGGGCGCCGGATTCTGGAAATTATTTGGCCACATGGGGCATTGTTTTCCGTTAATTTATTTTTTTGTTTTCTCGTGTCTAAAGTTTCTCTGGACATATGTGACATCAAAAGTAGTGATCAGGGGGTTTTCCGGACTCGTCAGTCCCACATAACGCTCAGCCTAAAATGGCTGATAACAGGGAATTGATATTTACCCTGTACAGCAAATAGAATTAAAGCTTTGGTGTATCTTTAAAGGCAAAAATGATGGATTATGCAAAGAATAGATATCGTTCAGGCTCCGTTCACACCTGCGTTGGAGCCGCTGCGAAATTCTTAGCGCATATGTGACCAGTGATTTTACTGATGTAAACCTGAAACCAGTAATGGACGTCATTTCTACCATGTGAGGTTAATGCGGTAAATTTTTTTTCTATTCCTGTTAAGACCCTGAACGGTACTTTAGGGAATTTGGGTCCTGATCATGGGCCGGTTATACAATCACAGTCTGCTTGGCAAAACTAATCAGATGGGCACATCCGTATGTTTCCACATGGACTGACGTTACATCTCTGCGTATGGGATGGTCATTAAAAGTCCGCTGGACACTGTCCCGGCCTCTAGTCCGCGGTTAAGGGGCCCTTGGGTCTCTCCAGGAGCAAACTGGGTGGTTTTTTTTTCCGCCTCAAGAATTTTCAAAAAGATTCCTAATAGACGACCCAATATATTAGGCATCGGCAGCGAAATTCTAGATGCATTGGCCACCTGAATTCTATGGGTTGACCAAGTTAAATGGTTAAAAAGATTCATCCCTAAATATTTTGTATTTTTTTTTTTATTTTATTTTTTTAATGAACTCACAATTCATTGTAATTATTCTTCAGGGAGCTTTTCGGGTTCCTTACTGAGTGAATATATAGCAGAGGACCTTGTCATGTCCCCGAAAAAGCTAAATTGCTGCCATAACTTGCTTTCTGCCTTCTCTCTCACAATGAACTCCGCTTCTTTCCGGTGGTTGATATGCTAATAAATGAATTTTTTGACAACTGGACAATGTCCACCACCCGGCGTCAACGGGACGTAAACCTGGGCCGCTTTCTCAAACGGGACATTGCGTGGGGCGGTAACACTTGGTGACATGAAAAAAACAGTTCTGGAATCGGGGAGAAGGCAGGAATCAAGGTATGGTCAATTTTTATTTTTTTGGGAACATGACCGGTCCTCTTGATAGGGAGTCTGTCAGGACTTTTCACCCCCTCCACGCCAATAACACCGCTAGATAGTGGTAGGGGAGACACGTCGGCGTTCTGGCTGAAAGCAACACTCCGGAAGTAAAGATTTAATCCTCACGCGCCGAATGTGAAGTTTCCCGCTTCCCGCTGTCATTCTCACCACGATGTGTATGCGCAGCTCGACTAGAATGAGATCTGTGCAAATCCCACCTGACACTGCTACACATTCATTTCTCATGGAGCTAAAGAAAAAAAAATCTATGTATATAAGACCTCCGTTTTATTTGAACTGTGTGTTTTTGGGAGGTGTTGTATACTCCGACTTAGACCAATCAGTTCTATACCCCCCCCCCCCCCAACTACAGATTTGCGCAGTCCAAATAAGATGAATGTCTGGGGGCGACACATTATTTGACACGTTCCAGTTCTGTTATTTCAGCTATATTTGCTCTGAATTCGTCTGTTTTTCACACCGCTTGATATACCGTTTCGAACCTGCTCCTAGTTTCAGACTTTTGTCCTGTGGACGTATCTCTCCCAGTAATAAATGTTGGATGTGAGATCTTATGTCTAAGATGCCGCTGCCTCCGCAAGCTTTCATGTATCGGCACAGCTTCATCACTGTACTGCTTTCTTCCACAGTTCATGAGGGATCTCTTATCCTTTGTGCTGATGCTGAGGGGTGTCTGATTGCCCCCTCCCTCACCCTACAGAGTCTGCCGTGCTACCCAGCCTGTATGATCTCTCCCCCCTCCCAGTGCAGAGTACCCAACAGATCGCCCTGTGAGCTTTCTTCCCTATCTACACTATGATCTTGACAGCCTGTGTGATCTGCTCTCCACACTCTGATCTGCTGTGTATAATACCAATCCAGGAGCTGTGTGCTGTCAGATCTATGTCAGAATCAGCAGGACAACCGGCTGTGTACTGGAGTTTCACAGAATGCAACAGCAAAGGGGTAGGACATTTGTAATAAAATGGTAGGAAATTTGTAATAAGGACTATTTAGAAAGTTTCTTAAATTTGCATTTAGTAAGTAAATGAACAATGGAAAAAAACTTTTTACGGCAGAGGGGTCTATAGCTGGGGTTGTCCATGCATGACTGCTTTCTTCCAAAATAAGGTCTGCAGATGTCCACAGGTTGTGTATGGTATTGCAGCTCAGCGCCTCTCCGTCCAGCGCCACGCTCGCTTACTGATCGGTATTGAATGGAAACGCGGTTCACGCTTTGAGGAAAACATTTGTCACCGACCTATACAGATTAATTTCTCAGCGTGTATAGCGTCCTCCGCTAGATCTGCTTGCTAGGCACCAGAGTCCCTCACCCTCAGGACCGCCCCGGTGCCGGATTATCAGAAGTTACACACCATGGGGGAGATGTCCAGTGAGTTATGCCAAATATAATCTACCATGTCCACTTGTGAGATGTTAGCGAGGAGGGGGCGGCATGTGACCAGGGCAATGTTAACCCCTTAATGACGCAGCCTAGTTTGGGCCTTATGGCTCAGAGCCCATTTTTCAAATCTGACGTGCGTCACTTTATGTGGTGATCACTTAGAATCGCCTGGATTAATAAAAGCATTGCAGAGATTGTTTTCTCGTGACACATTGGACTTTGTTAGTGGTTTCATTTGGTCGATACATTTAGTCTTTATTCGTGGAAAAATAGCAAAATTTTGAGAAAACGTGCAAAAATCAGCATTTTTTTTTTTCTTTCTGAATTTCAATGTATCTGCTTGTACGACAGATGGTTATACCACACAAAATAGTTCCTAATTAACATCTCCCATATGTCTACTTTATGTTGGCATCGTTTTTTTGAACATTCTTTTATTTTTCTAGGACGTTAGAAGGATTAGAACATAAGCAGCAATTTCTCATATTTTCAAGAAAATTTCAAAAGCCTTTCTTTTTTTAGGGACCAGTTCAGTTCTGAAGTGGCTTGGAGGGGCCTTTATATTAGAATCCCCCCTAAATCACCCCATTTTGTTGCGTAGTTTCTCCTGAGTGCGGCAATACCCCATTTGTGGCGATAAACTGCCATTTGGCGCCCACAAGGAGGTCTCCGATGGGAAGGAGCGCTATGTGTTCTTTGGAGCCCAGATTTTGCCTGATTGGTTTTCGGGTGCCATATCGAATTTGCAGAGCCCCTGAGGTATCAGTACATTTGAAACCCCCGAATAGTGACCCCATTTTAAAAACGACACCCTTTAAGCCATTCATCTAGAGGTGTAGTGAGCATTTTGACCCACAGGTATTGTGTAAAAGGTGGTGTGCAGTAGAGTGGGATTTGCAATTTTCTATACATGTATGCCATTTTAGTGTCCAGTATATTGTGCCCAGCCTGTGCCACCAGAGACAGACACCCCATAAATTGTAATGTGGGTTCTTCCGGGTACGGCAATACCCTACATGTGGCTGTTATCTGCTGCCTGGGCACACAGCAGGGCTCAGGAGGGAAAGAAGAGTGCGATAAACTGTGCGGAGTGCGTCAGGGTAAATAGAACTGAGGTGAATTAAAAATCAAGGGATGTATGATACATTTTATAACACTCTTTCATACAGAGTCCTGTTTTTTTCGGGACACGTGTCGCATTAATATATTGTGTCCTTCCGTATCCCCCTCTTATAGCAGACTCTGCTCCTCTTTTGACTCTTTGCCGTCCCACCAGTTTGGGGAACTTCTCCTGGAACGTGTTGCACTGGTCCTATGCGTGTGGCCTCGTTTCCAGAAGTACGGGGTGTCCCTTCTTCCTGGTCCCTAAAAATTAGATTCCTGATAACCACCTCTTGAAATTCTGGGCAAGTTCCCCTCTGGCCTGCACATGGACGTAGCACGTACGCATTGTACAATGCCATCTGTATGAGGTGCCCGGCCGGCTTGTTATACCACACCCTCGATTTCCGCATGGCGCTGTAGGGCTTGATCGGACAAGTCCAACCCTCCCATGTACCTATTGTAGTCCGGGATGCAGTCTGGTTTGGGGGTCTCTGTACTGGTACCTTGTACTGGTGTGGCCATGTATTGTTGTGAATACAAGGACTTCTCTTTTGTACTTGAGACACAATACGTTGCTGCTGGATTGTGCCCTGCTCTCACCCCTTCTGAGTGTTTGCCCAAGCTGTGTCTTAGGCCTCATGCCCACTTCAGTTATTTTCTTCAGGGCGCTATCCGTTTTTTCAACGGATGGCACACTGACACGCTAATTTCTATGGGGCCATCCAATGTGACTCCAATAGAAATACACTTCTCGGGGGTGAATGCTTGGGCAAACCGGGCACTGAAATGGTCTAATAGGGGTCTCCGTTTATACAAAAAGGTCAAAACTGGGGTCATCTCGGGGTGGGCACGGCTCATTATCAGTATAATGTAAGAAGCGAAGTATTGCCTCATAACGCATCCTGGACACGGCCATGCGGTACATCGGGGTGCGGTATAAGATGTCCGTGCTCCAGTAGGTCCTAATAAAAGGCTTTTTCAGAAGTCCCATGTTGACGAGCAGTCCCCAGAACTTGCCCAACTCTGCTGCGTCTACCGGAGTCCACCTGTGGGATTGGGTCTAAAATGATGTGGGTTCTTAGTAATATACTGTTGGGCATATAAATTAGTCTGGGACACCATAAGCTCTATAAAGTCCAGTGAAAAAAACATGAAAAAGTCCTTCACTGAGCCCGGCCGTAGTACATCTTGATCCCTGGTCCGCCCGTGTACTCAGGGGATTTGTGGCTCATAATTGTCTGGTGTGGGGGTCCAAATGGGGGCACTTCGCTCGGGGGTTTCAACTGTGGTGGTCCTGGGGCATCTTCTAGGGGTCCCTCTTCATCACTGGATGAGGTTGATAAATAAAACGCCATCCGACGAGTCTGTGTCGGAGGAAAGAGATGAATATACCTCTCCGGCATAGACAAGTAAAATGTATATAACAAAAAAAAGGGATTAGGTATACAGCAAAAAAATAAAAATGCTTCCCTAGCTAGGAGCAATAAATAGGCTGCTGTCTAAACTAGACCAAAAATGTTTTATGTTTTTTTGTTTTGTTTTTTATAGAACGAGTGTCCTTCCCTGACGCTAAACCTAAGTACAGTGAGTAGGGATGTCACGATATTATGTTACACTAGGGTTGTCACGAGACCAGAATTTGGACTTCGATACCGATACTTCATGTAGTATTGCGATTCTCAATACCAAAACGATATTTTGCCAACAGTAATAATAAAAAAAAAGTTCTTTCGTTTTCTAATGTGAGGCACGAGGTGCGATGATGAATTTTGAACGCGGCTCACATTAATAGTAATTAACCCCATGGTGTTTCTCAGTCATAATGGGTGTGAGGTACAGGATGGGGTTAATTACTATTAATGTGAGGCACATGGAGGTTAAATTCATCATCGCACCTCGCGCCTCACATTAATAAGTGATAGCAGTTTTTATTGAATTTTTTTACAGCGTACATATCCTAAATGAGACACAAAAACTTGTTGTGCAGGTTATTACGGCCGCGCCAATACCGAATATGTGTATATTTTATGTATTGAGACTTATTTTAATGTTTATTGTAAAAAAATGTGTATGTATAAAAAGCAAAAACATAAAGTAATGTTAAATAAAAAAATGTAACATTACTTTGTTTTTACTTTTTATTTTTAAACTTGAATGTAGTGGCATATCTTTATACGGATTGTACACAGGCAGTTGTTAGGACAGACCTAAGTATACCCTAAAAGGAAATCTGGTAAGACAGCCCTGGGGTCCTTCAATGGACCCCAGGCTGTCTGCCCATATATGGTAGGTCCCTCAATCGCGTCACAGGGATTCCTGTGACGCGATCCAAGGGGCATCCCCCCCTTCTCATTTTCCCCTCAATGCTGCGGTGGTGGTCCGCTTTGATCGCAGCATTCAGGGGAATAGATGAGTTTTCTCTCCTCTCTGCCGTTGGAGTGTGGCTGTGTATTACAGCCATTGCCCTGCTCCTGACATTATGTGTGCGCACGGTCGGCATGAGGTAACGCGGCCGGCGCTGCACTAATGATCGGTAACGCAGGCACTGAAGACAGGACATGGGGGGGGCTCTGCAGTGCAGGCAATCATTAGTGCAGCGCTGGTCACATCACATCATGTTGACCGCGCGCGGACTTGTCAGGACTCAGGAGGGTGCAATGGCTGTATCACACGTATTACACAGCCGCAGCCCCGCTCTCATACATTCATGTGTTACTGTACTGAGCTGTGTGAACGCACACTTAGGCCCCATGCACACGACCGTAAAAACGCCCGTAATTACGGGCTCATGGACTTCTATTGGCCACGGGTACCTCCCCGTATGCTTACGGGAAGGTGCCCGTGCCGTTGAAAAATATAGAACATGTCCTATTTCAGGCCGTAATTACGGGAGCGTTGCTAGGAGACGTCAGTAAATAGTCACTGTCCAGGGTGCTGAAAGAGTTAAGCGATCGACAGTCACTGTTTCAGCACCCTGGACAGTGACTTCCGATCACAATATAGATAAAGCTGTAAAAAAAAAAAGAAGACGTTCATACTTACCCAGAACTCCCTGCTTCTTCCTCCAGTCCGGCCTCCTGGGATGACGTTACAGCCCATGTGACCGCTGCAGCCAATCCCAGGCCAATTACAGGCTGCAGCGGTCACATGGGCTGTAACGTCATCCAGGGAGGTCATACTGGATGTCAAGAGAGGGACGCGTCACCAAGACAACGGCCGGGTAAGTATGAATTTCTTTTACTCTTATTACGGAAAGGGCTGTCCCTTCTCTCTATCCTGCACTGATAGAGAGAAGGGGCTGCCGATTACTGCAGTGTCATTTTGCAGAGAAAACGTGCCCGTAAATACGGGTGGAATACGTGTGACCAAGGACCCATATTTACGCCAGTATTTACGGGAGGACAAAAATACGGTCGTGTGCATGAGGCCTTAGTATTGAAATACATGAAATAACAGTATCGAAGTTTCGACGCATCGTGCATCCCTAAGGGTATGTTCACACGAGGGCGTCCGTTACGGCTGAAATTACGGGGATGTTTCAGCCTGAAAACATCCCCGTAATTTCAGCCGTAACGGCATGTGCAGGCGCTTGAACGCCGCGTCCATTACGGACGTAATTGGCGCTGCTATTCATTGGAGTCAATGAATAACGGCTCCAATTACGGCCAAAGAAGTGACAGGTCACTTCTTTGACGCAGGTGTCTATTTACGCGCCATCATTTGACAGCAGCGCGTAAATATACGCCTCGTGTGAACAGACAAACGTCTGCCCATTGCTTTCAATGGGCAGATGTTTGTCAGCGCTATTGAGGCGCTATTTTCAGACGTAATTCGGGGCAAAAACGCCCGAATTACGTCCGTAATTAGTGCGTGTGAACATACCCTAAGGGTATGTGCACACACACTAATTACGTCCGTAATTGACGGACGTATTTCGGCCGCAAGTCCCGGACCGAACACAGTGCAAGGGAGCCGGGCTCCTAGCATCATAGTTATGTACGACGCTAGGAGTCCCTGCCTCGCTGCAGGACAACTGTCCCGTACTGAAAACATGATTATACTACGGGACAGTTGTCCTACAGCAAGGTAGGGACTCCTAGCGTCGTACATAACTATGATGCTAGGAGCCCGGCTCCCTGCACTGTGTTCGGTCCGGGACTTGCGGCCAAAATACGTCCGTCAATTACGGACGTAATTAGTGTGTGTGCACATACCCTTACTGTGGTCGGTGCCTGATGCTAAATTCCCTGACGCTGCTATACCGATCTACACTTTTTGACGGTTCCCTGACACTAAGTTACCCTAAGGCTATGTTCACACGCAAAACGGCTGTAAAATACGGAGCTGTTTTCAAGGGAAGACCGCCTCTGATTTTCAGCCGTTTTTGAAACCACAAACGTTATTTGAGGCGTTTCCTTTTTTTCTATTGACACAATAAAAAACAGCTCCACTGACATGCACTTCTTTTCATGGTGCGTTTTTTTCCTGCCGTTTTTTTTTTTTTTTTTCAAACGGCCGCGTACGAAAAAAAACCCTGTCAAAACGAAATGCCATTTTTCCCATTGAAATTAATCGGCAGATGTTTGGAGGCGTTTATGCCTGAAATACGGCTGAAAATAAGCCAATGTGAACATGGCCTAATACTAAACGAACTAGCTGATGACTGTCTAACTTTGTTTTTTTCTTTTTATAATTTTTTTTAATTATATTTTAGAAAGTAAAAAAAACAAAACCTAGGGACCAAAGAATTTCCCTGAAGACTAGGAAGGGATACATCACTGACCAAAGACATGGGGGTGACAAGGGGAACACAAGGAGGAGAACAGGAGTGGGACGTGGAAGCAGCGAAAATGCACTTGATTCTCTTATAACTGACTGCAACTCTCCTAACGCCTCACTAAGGCCCTGTTCACATTGAATTTTTTGACGCGAAAGCGAAAAAACTGCCTAAAATGCCTTCCACTGATTTCAATGGGAGGCGGAGACGTTTTTTCCCGCCATCAGAAAAACCGTCTCGCGGGAAAAACGACATGCCCTATCTTCAGGCGTTTTTGTCTCTGACCTCCCATCGACATAAAAAAAAAACAACTCAGTGTGAACAGGGCCTAACACCAACAGAGAAGATCAGGGCGGGTGCGGCAGGATCTCATGTCAGGGGCAGGAAATGTCAGCGATCGCCACTATTGGTCAGTAGTCACTGACCGCAGTTATGGCGGCTCATGAACGCACCGAGGGTAAATGGCGCTGTATTAAAGCCTAGACGTACTATTACTGCGCTGAGCGCGAACAATTCTCTCCGCTCGACGTAATAGTACTTCATGGAGCGGGAAGGGCTTAAAGACAACAGACCTAGCAGGGTCTCCAGCAGCACAGAGTATTTCAGCCGTGAGTTTAAATATCGGAAATTTGGACCCAAAATAACTTTTTTTTTTTTGGATGAGAAGAGAATATTTATTTACACAATGTAGACACGTCCCAGTTTTCTATGAACACGGCCTTTCTTCTAGTTCACGATAAAATTTTGTGGCAAAATATTTGCTCCTTTTTAACGTTCTGAATTCTTCAGATAAATATTGTAGCTGGCACAGAGTAACGCCGCGTCTCTTTGAAGTGCCGGTGGCTGCAATTCACAGGGACGTGGAGGCGGCCGCGGCCGGGCAGTGTTTTTGAACAATTTTTCGATTATTTCTTAAAGGGCACCTTCAATGTTCCTGCAGAGAAGCTTCCGGTGTCCCATATGACTATAAAATGTTGCAGATCCAAATCCCCCGCTGCCCCACAACACGGCCGGTCTACCTTGTTAGGCTGGGTTCACACGACCACATTAACGTCCGTAATGGACGGACGTATTTCGGGCGGAAGTCCCGGACCGAACTCAGTGCAGGAGCCGGGCAACTAGCATCATAGTTATGTACGACGCTAAGAGTCCCTGCCTCTCCGTGGAACTGCTGTCCCGTACTGAAAACATGATTACACTACGGGACAGTTGTCCTGCAGCGAGGCAGGGACTCCTAGCATCGTACATAAGTATGATGCTAGGAGCCCGGCTCCCTGCACTGAGTTCGGTCCGGGACTTCCGGCCGAAATACGTCCGTCCATTACGGACGTTAATGTGCTCGTGTGAACCCAGCCTTATACTTCATAGCTGGATAATGGCATCAGGAATTTGGGATTTGGTGGTTTTTCGTGTGTTTGCGTTTCCCTTTACTCGCCGCAGCTTGAATTGTATGATCTGTATTTAATCCCTAATGAAGCCTCATCATTGTGTTTACCGGAGGAGGATGTTATGTTTGGAGCTTTTCAAGATTATGAGTTTAGTTTATTATTTTTTAATTCTCGCTGCCAAATCCTGCTCCGCCGCTCACAGGGTCACGTTGTTCTGTAAAGTCTTATTTTCCTCTATAGAAGGGGGGGGGGGATGTAAATTTTAATTTTTATATTCAATTAAACCCCCACTACCTCTTCACCATCACCAACATCCGACCCTTTCATCCTTTACATCAAATTCAATCTTCTGGACACTGTAAATGTATTCAATCCAAATTCAAATTTTGGAATTTTTATTTTATTTTTGTTAAATTGCCCCCTCTCCGTTTCCCCAATGTCACACCACCCATACAATTATAGAATTAGGCCTTGGACTCAAATGCAGATTTTGATCAGACTGTAGGACAGAGAAAAAGTCTGACATTTTTTGACCAAATACCATTGGGTTTCAGAGTGGGTCCAAACCGTAGCCATGAAAGGTTGCATCATATGGTCCCGTTTGGCTTATTTGCATAAACCATGAACCTCAAAGGGGTGTGACGTATGCATAGTCACCCTAGAGTGGGCGTTTTGGGACCGTTTTGCAGGCAGAACGGTGGCAAGGATCAATCATTTCCTGAGAATATGGATTCAAATGTTGGCAGGATCGTCAGATGTGTAAGATTTTATTTTTTTTATCAGGATTCTATGTAGAATTGAAAACGATTTGTGTGCATTTGTTTTAAAACAACAAAAAAAATCTTCTTGAATGGTTATCATGACAAAAATGTCCTTGTGACCGCTCACCCCAAAGTCAGAAGGCACTTTTTGTAGGTCCAAAATTCCCCACCTTCTTTTAGGGTATTTTATACCCTATGACAACCTCATGTGCGCTAGATCTGTGTGTTTCACCCTCTGGTCCGCTGCTGATGAGGAGTTCAAGAGTTTTCGTGGCTGCAGATCGAGCTCCGTACCCAGATTACCTCCTTTTCCATTCACATCATTTCATTGTGTTTACTAAACGAACAGAAGAAAATGAAATCTAAAGACATCTTCATAACCGCGTCCGAGGCTCAAGTTCCTCATTATAGCCGTGGATCAGGAAGGGAGTTTTTTTTTTTTTTTAAAGGAATGAACGGCTGGAGAAAACCATACATATACATACATACATACATATACACATAAATACATATACACATACATACATATACATACATACATATACACATACATACATACATATACACATACATACATACATACATACATACATATACACACACATACATATACACACATACATACATACATACATACATATACACACATACATACATACATACATACATACATGCATAATGACAATTATTAAAGAGGATCCATGATGTTTCACACTATTAGATTTAGTTTAGACACTATCAATTTTGTTGTCCTAGTGCATCTAAAAATGGAGAATTAAGCAACTTTTGTAAATGGTCTTGATTAAAAAGTTCCTATAGTTTTGTGGCTACAGGTCCTGATCAGATCTATGTATCTCCATGGTAACAGACCACAATCAAACCCTGTGTAGTCTGATCCTGCAGTCATACTTCCTTTGTTCTGTCCCTACTTCTTACTAACCTACCGAATTTTAGTTACCGAGTCAGTAGGGGGCAGATGAAAGTTAATATGACTGCAGGATTAGACTACACGGGGTTTGTTTGTAGTTTGTTGCCTGCATGGGAGCTTTACATACAAAACATAAGGATTTTTTTTTTAATCCAGGCCATTTTCTAAGGTGCTACATTTTTCATACCTGCAGCTCTAACTTCCACCCATGTTTATAACTGCTCTAACTCCGGCTGAGGAAAGCTAACTCCAGCCATAGTTATAGCAGGTATATATTTGCAGGTCCCATTCCACTCCTGTGTGGAGGCGGGAGAGCGGGGCTAGGGGGGAAACATGCTGATGCAGCATGCAGGGAGAGGAGGAGAAGCTGTGCTCCTCCTCCTGTCCCAGTATGACTTTAGATAGCCCCAGAGGTAGGGAAACATGAACTTTTTGTTTATCACCCCTCTTATCAATCAGACATAAAGTATGCTCTTATATGGGGGGGTGTTTCAGAAATAACAGTAGCTCATCTAATCACCCCTATTCGCATGATTAGTCGCATAGATCGACTCCACAACCTGAACGTTTACCAGTGTCCGGATCGTGGCCTTAAAAGAAGTTGCGCCAACACTTGCACCACATACAAACATCAATAAAGTTTGCACATTTCACACTGTCCCTATTCTGTCCGTAATGTAAAATCTGCTGTCCGCTTCTTTAGATAAGGGGAAAAGAGCTCGTCTCTGCACAACAGAAATACAACGCTGTCATAGCGATAATTATCTCTTATTATATTATTTCTGATGGGTGGAAAAGATGTCAGAAAATCCATTTTAATTCACTGACCGTTGACATAAACAACTGTTTTCTTACTAGTTCCACAAAAAAAAAATAATACAGTATTAGGCCCCATATACACGACCGTGCCCGCAATCACGGCCCGCAATTGCGGGCATGGCCGGCCGCCGACTGCCAACCGCATTTTCGGGCCGTGCTCCCATACAAAGTATGGCAGCACGGCACGCAAAATGCAAAAGAACGGACATGTTCCATAATTTTCGGAACATTTCTATGGCACGGACACCCATCCGTAGCGCTACGGAAAGTTGTCCGCGTTCAATGAAAGTGAATGGGTCTGTTTTTGCGGACCGCAATTGCGGTCCGCAAAAACGGAGGTTCTTTACGGTCGTGTGCATGGGGCCTTAGGCCTCATGCACACGAACATATTTTTGTCCTCCCGTAAATACTGGCGTAAATACGGGTCCTTGGTCACACGTATTCGACCATTATTCCACCCATATTTACGGGCACGTTTTCGCTGCCAAATTGCACTGCACTAATCGGCAGCCCTTCTCTCTATCTGTGCAGGATAGAGAGAAGGGGCAGCCCTTTCCGCAGTAAAAGTAAAAGAAATTCAAACTTACCCGGCCGTTGTCTTGGAGATGCGTCCCTCTCTTGACATCCAGCCCGTTCTCCCTGGATGACGCGGCAGTCCATGTGGCCGCTGCAGCCAGTGATTGGCCTGTGATTGGCTGCAGCGGTCACATGGGATACTTTGACGGGTGTAGTTTCCAAAGTAGGGTCACTTCTGGAGGTTTCCACTGTTTTTGGTCCCACAGGCGCCCAGAAACCAATCCAGCAAAATCTGCACTCCAAAAGCCAAATGATGCTCCTTCCCTTCTGAGCCCTGCCATGTGCCCAAACAGCAGTTTATGACCACATATGGGGTATTGCCGTACTCGGGAGAAGTTGCTTTACAAATGTTGGGGTTCTTTTTTTCCTTTATTTGTTGAGAAAATGAAAAATTTGGAGCTAAAACTACGTCTTATTGAAGAAAAAGGATTGTTTTTATTTTCACTGCCCAATTCTAGTAAAATCTATGAAACACCTGTGGGGTCAACATGGTCCCTATAACCGTAGATTAATTTCTCAAGGGGTGTAGTTTCCTAAATGGAGTCACTTTTTGGGCGTTTTCACTGTTTTGGTCCTTCAGGGGCTTTGTAAATGTGACATGGCCTCCGCAAACCATTCCTGCTAAATTTGTTCTCCAAAAGCCAAATTGCGCTCTTTCCCTCCTGAGCCCCGCCGTGTGTCCAAACAGCCGTTTATATAATATATTAATACCACATGTGGGGTATTGTTTTACTCGGGAGAAATTGCTTTACAAATGTTGCGGTGCTTTTTCTCCTTTAGTCCTTGTGGAAATGAGAAAAAAATTAGCTAAACCTACAATTTCTTTGAAAGAATGTCGATTTTAATTTTCACGGCCTACTTCCAATAATTTCTGCAATTAACCTGCGGCGTCAAAATGATAACTATACCCCTAGGTAATTTCCTTGAGGTGTGTAGTTTTCCAAATGGGGTCACTTTTGGAGTGTTTCCACTGTTTTGGCACCGCAAGAGCCCTTCAAACCTGACATGGTGCCTAAAACATAGTCTAAGGCCTTATTCACACGGAGGTCCGTGTGTCATCGGCATATGGTGCACGGGCGGCTGCGTGATTTTCGCGCAGCCGGCATCATCATGACACTCTGGTTTTATGTTTACATTCATTTCTTTTACTGCTGTTGCGCGAATCACGCGCGGCACCCGGAAGTGCTTCCGTGTTCCGAGCGCGATTTGCACGCACCCATTGACTTCAATGGGTGCGTGCAGCGCGAAACACGGCCAAATATAGGACATGTCATGAGTTTCACGCAGCGCACATACGCTGCGTGAAATTCGCTGCCAGTCTGAACGGCCCAATTCATTAACATAGGTCCGTGCGACGTGCGTGAAAATCACGGACGTAAAACACGTTCGTGTGAATAAGGCCTAATAAAAAGGAGGCCCCAAAATCCACTAGGTGCTCCTTTGCTTCTGAGGCCGATGCTTCAGTCCCTTACCACACTAGGGCCACATGTGTGATATTTCTAAAACTGCAGAATCTGGGCAATAAACATTCAGTTGCGTTTCTCTGGTAAAACCTTCTGTGTTACAAACAACATGGATTAAAAATTGTATTTCTTCCAAAAAAAAAAATGACATTTGTAAATTTCACCTCTACTTTGCTTTAATTCCTGGGAAACGTCTAAAGGGTTAAGAAACTTTCTAAATGCTGTTTTGAATACTTTGAGGGGTGAAGTTTTTAAAATGGGGTGACTTTTTGGGGGTTTCTAATATATAAGGCCCTAAAAGCCACTTCACATTTGAACTCGTCCCTGTAAAAATATCGTTTTGAAATTTTCTTGAATGCTAATTTTTGCAATTTTCCACAAAATGTTGTTGTTTTTCCACAATTAAATACTAAATGTACCGTGTAAATTTTAACCGTAACAAAGTCCAATATGTCACGAGAAAACAATCTCCGAATCGCTTGGATAGGTAAAAGCATTCCGGAGTTATCACCACATAAAGTGAAACATGTCAGAATTGAAAAATGAGGCTCTGTCAGGAAGGTCAAAATTGGGAAGGGGTCAATGACCAGGCTATTTTTTGTGTTTTTTCATCGTCTCATTCCAAGAGCTATAACTTTTTTTTTTTTTACTTGTTTTTTGCGGGACAAGTTGTATTTTTTAATAGCACCATTTTAGGGTACATATAATTTATTGATTAACTTTTTAGGGGGGGGGGGTAATGTGAAAAAAAACGCACCCTTTTTTGCATCTTAGATTTAGGCCATTTACTGTGTAGTATAAATAACACAATAACTTTATTCAGTGGGTCATTACGATTGTGGCGATACCAAATTTATATAGATTTTGTATGTTTTACTACTTTTACACAGTAAAAACAGGTTTTTTTTCCATCCGATCGCTTTTATAATACACTGCAATACTTCTGTATTGCCGTGTATTACTGCCTGTCCGTTTAAAACGCACAGGCATCTGCTAGGCCATGTCTGCGGCATGATCTAGCAGGCATTCACTACAGGCAGACCTGGGGGCCTTTATTAGGCCCCCGGCTGCCATTGGAGACGCAGACACTCGGCGATCTTATCGCCAGGTGCCGGTGGGATGAGAAGGAGCTCCCTCCGTCTCTCCATAACCACTCAGATGCGGCGCTCGCTATTGAGCACCGCATCTGAGGGGTTAAATGGGTGAGATCGATACTTATATCGATCTCACCTGTTCGAGCAGGGACGCTCCCAGCCCTCAGCTAACTCTGTTTATTCTGATGCAGCGCCGTAAAGAGGCTTATGCATAAGAATAAAGCCCGTTAGTGACTGACGTGAAAAGGCGTATTGGCGGTCACTAACGGGTTAAAAACAGATACATTTATATGTGTTTTGTAATGAAAAATTGGACTTTGACACAAAATTGCATGACGGTGCCTGTATGTATGAAGTGCTGAGTGGCATTTGGCAATGTGCCACCAGTGTGTCCACTTTTAGAAAATATATATTTATGGGGGTTTAGTCAAAAGTGTGATAATTGTCAGGGCCACAAGAGGTACAAAATGTCTAAAACCTTTGGAAGTAAAAGGGTTAATTCAGGGATGGAGGAAAGGCTATAGAGTTTTAGGGCAAGCTAAAGAGGTCGCCTGGACTGGACCTCCCCCTCTCAGAACAAAGTCACACTGGCAGGGGGGGGGGGGTGTTACTGCCGAGGGAATCTTTGCTTGGCCCATTTAGGGGAAAAGTAGTCATTGATGGCATCCACTATATCCGCGTACTTGTAATACATGTTTACGCTTAGTCCCCCATAACAGGAACTTCATTAAAGCGTCTCTCCAAAAACGTTTTTTTTTAACTCATCAGCTGCTGTCCAAAACCTTTGCTTTGTCTTTGAAACAGGAAGTAGCTGTCTGACATATTACCTCTATTCTCTAACCCATTCATAGGGCTCAATAATCTTTTTCATTTGGCCGTCAATTACAGTGAGAAAATTTTCAGTCTTCGCCCCTCTCGCTGTTCTGAGACCTTGATGGATGCTATGCCTGCAAAGTATAAGACAGGATCTGACATCAGTGACCAGGTGTATATGTCTGTCAGGGGATGTATATGGACAGCCCCAAACCTTCACCCTTATAGCCTATAAAGTTTGTTTCTGTTTTGTTAACCATATAAAAATATAGGAATCTTGGGAAATGTAGTTTAATGGTGACCTTGATAAGAAAGGAAGTAGCTAACTTCTCCTCTTGCATAGATTTCCATCTAAGGTAGGATTTGAGATTTTTAACAGGTGAATGCAGCTATTTTATTGCCCGCCAAGAATAGATTTTGCTCCAAATCCTAATATAACCAGTTCTAAATAGGGGGAGGGGGTAGCAAGCCTGCTCTGTGTGCAAAGTATAACTTCCTTTTCGTCAGGGATCATACTTAGCCAATCAGCAGTGCCGAGAGGAATCACCGACAAGCTAAACAGTGTCAGGCCGACTAGAATTTAAAATGTATTTATTTTTTTACTCTTGAAGTAGAAAACTTTAGCAAACAAAACAAACTCTTTCTGTGTTGTGACCGTATTGAGAGATTCTACATCTAAGCTGCACGCTTTAATATACATTTCTGGCATTTTAATACTTTGCTGTTTTTATTGGGAATTTTTCTTGTTTTTATTGGAATTCCTTCTAAAGATCAAATGTCCATGTCTGAATGATTCCATAGAAGATTGTAACTGATCAAGCCACAACAGGGCAGTTTTATGACTTTCTCAAGGATTCCTCTTATTCCCTAAATCCTTCATAAATAGATTTATTTTTTTTCCCTTCGTCAGACAAATACGATTTTTCAGCTCTACCTCTTTCAGTTCAATCCACAGGAAATAAATCATTTTCTGTGATTCTATGGAAAACAATTTCAGGAGAATGGCGCTCTAATGAAATCTGCTTCACGATGGGAAAATATACGGCCAAAAATGATACATAAACAGTATGACGAGAATATAGAGATATATATTTGCGTGTGTGGATAGATATATAAATAAAAATAAGCCGACTAATATTTGTTGGAGAATGTAAAAAAAAAAACGAAAACTTAAAAAAAAAAATGTTTTATTCATACGTAAAATTATTTTTTGAAAAATGGGAAAGAAATTAAGACCTAAAAAATCCTTGTTTTATTGTAACATTTCTTACCCCTTAGGGATGCAGCTTATTTTAGGATTTTAGTCTTTTTTTTTTTCCACTTCCACCCTTGTCAGTTGTTTTTGTTTTTTTCCCTTGTTTCCAGCTAAGCTACGCATGTCTCTATTAAGATGACAAAGGAGTCCGCAAAGACTTTGGCCCTGTTCAGAGTTTTTTTGTCGCGGAAACCGTGGCAAAAACCGCGACAAAAGACGGCCGAAATTGACTCCCATTGATTTCAATGGGAGGTGGAGGTGTTTTTTTTACCGCGAGCAAAAAAAAAAAACGCTTGTGGGAAAAAGAAGCAACCTCAAAAACCCCATTGAAATCAATGGGAGACGGAAATAAACACGATTTTTGACGCGTTTTTTGAACGCGTTTTTCGGCAAAATATGCTCGTGGTTATTCCAAATTTTCTGTTGGAGAGATACCTAAAAAAAAAAAAACGCAGAAAAAAAAAACGTGGTAAAAATCGAGTCAAAAACTCGTGTGGTGCAAAACCACTTAAAAAAAAAACGTAGCTGATTTTTCCAGGCAAAATTTTCTGCCTGCAAAAAACTCCGTACGAACAGGGCCTTAGTGGTTTATCAGGAGAGCTGGCCGTGTCTTCATATCCCTTCCATTACTCAGGAAGCTATGGTCGTCACGGACGTTTAGCTTCTAGCCCACTGACCCATTTTACTGTGACGTGTAAACATATCAGAGCATCTATTCTGTACTTGTATTTAATGTAAAGAATCACTTTTTTGGATTTTTTCTGAATTTATTTTTTTTAGACTTTTTGCCACATACAGCTTTATTTTTGGCTAATGTTTTTGTAACATGAATCCCAGGCTGACGCCCGACGGACATATGGTTTAAAAAGTATATTGGGAAGGTTTGCTTGTTCTTTTGTCATCGTCATTGACCGTTCGCTGTTCTTGGACTTGCCGGCCGTTATGATGAAGTGTATTCTTTTCCATTAACTTACTTCATCTGATTTTATGGGTGACTATTCGTGTTGGTCAACATAGACGGACTTCAGTGCTCGATGGCGTTTTTAAAAAAGTTCTTAGGGATTTCGGCTGAATAAAATGTGATTCATCTGAGGTCTATGGCCAGCACAATGCGGGAAATCTTGTCCCCTCCAAAGTGGGAAACACATAGACAACTATGGGATGCAGAAGGTGATCAGGTGCTGTTCAGACCCTGGTTAAGTCAAGGGGTTGTCCATCTCATTAGATGAACTTCTATGCCAACTGGCCCACGAGAGATGAAAGAAGGCGCTCAGACCCCGGCAGAAGTTTTTCAAAAATTTCCTTTTTGAAATTTCTATCCCGTCACCGTACGAAACCGGCAATAAGTTGACATCTTGTGGCTCCAGGGACGAGCGCTGCCTGTCTTTACTCTGCCTTCTCTTCATACCGAACAGTAACGTCCTAGGTGGCACAGACTCAGAACAATTACAGGACAAAAATAGATCACATCGAGTGCATGGCGTTGGCGTTTCAAAGGCTTCATTGTGCTGCACCCGGGATTAATATACAAAATTGTCATGGAAAATAAAAATGTTAAATTTGGAATATGTGTAAACTTGGCAGAAGACCAGGACACTCGAGCACACGAGCTGCTACGTCGTCTTAGTCCTTGCATGGAAATGAAATGGGATCTGCTCTGAAAAATCCCCGATTATTTTGTCTCTAAATACATTGATAGATCCGAGGTGTTTGATGGCCGGTCTCAGCCAGACCGTTGCACTCACTCAAAATATCAGTTTTGGGGTCCGATCACCGATCTCTTAAAAGAAACGGCAGAAGATCTTGGGTAAGCTCTGAGCCGCTTAGTTTCTGATCGGCTTTTCTCGGAAAGCTGAGTAAGCGGTGCACGGACTCAGAGAGTTTCTATTGAGCCCGTACACCGCTCCGAGGAAACAGATCAGACACGAAGCGGCACAGTGCTCATCTTTCTGGCGCTGCGATATAGCGATCGGTAGGGGTCTCCGTGCCCGGACCCCCACCGATCAAAAGAAGGAATCCGCGCAGAATTCAAGTTGTGCTGCAGACTTTCAAATTGGCAGCTTGTCAATTTTGTTGAGGATTTTCACCGTGTGTTTCTCACTTTGCCGCCCATAGGGCGCAGTGCGGCTATTGCCATATATTTGGTGCGGATTTGGCATGAAATCCATGGCGGAAAATATCCACCATGTCTGAACTCTTCCGCGACACTGGTGAGCCCGAAGGACTTTGAACTTGCTAATTTATTTATTTGAAATATTAATATAATATCATTATTTTTTCTGTATTGACGTTTGATATTACATGCTTTTTAGTTCCTTTTTTATCCTTGTGGCAGATGAGTTCATTTCTTACACATCATGGGCTCGTTGGGTTACAGTAACATTTTATCCACAGAATGCAGGAAATTTGTCGGATTCTGACCTATTTTTAGTTTTTCTTTTGTATTGATTTACATCCGCTAACGATTGGTGAGGTTACGTTTTCTGGGTTCTCTCTTGTGGAAGGATTTTGCCGATGCCACCAGGTTATTTTTTCTTACCATCCGACTGAATGAAACAGAACTTGATCCGGTCACAGACCGTTATATTTCCAATTTTTTGCTGGGGAAAAAAAAAAGACTTGTGAATACAAACCAATCTTCCGTCACATTAATTACAAATCCAGGGATTGTGGGTAATAATTTGGGAGTTCATTTATGCAGTGTAGGAAAACGGGTATTCTAAATCAGACAACCCCTTTAAATCTGGCCTTATGATGGGAAGAGGGGAATAAGCCACAGCTGGCATGCCCAATTCATCTCCCCCTGCCCCCGAAATCATGCCTTGATGGGGACACACAATCAGGAAGCCCTCGTATATTTTTTGGGCCAAATTTGGAAAGTTTCGTCGACTTTTATCTAATGTGTATGGCCAACTAGAATTGGCTACATTTTTCTATTAAGGCGGTGTTCACACAGAGTTTTGTCAGGCAGAAAAAGATCGGCATTAAAATTCCTTCAGGATTTTCGAGGCAGATTTTGAAATGCCAGCGGTTTTACATGACTTTTTTTTTTGGCAAGGTTTTTCTGGGTTTTTTTTTCTGGTTTTTATGTGATAAATACAACAAACGCGCCAAAAATACGTCAAACAAGCAACGTTTTTTTTTTTTTCTACCTCCGTTTGATTTTAATGGAGGTTCAGAGGTGGAAACCACTCCAAGCTGCTTTTTTTTCCGCGAGAGTTTAAAATAACACCCCGGGAAAATAACTAAACGCCACTCCCTGCCATTAATCAATGGGGGGGGGGGGGATTTTGACATGCTTTCAATGTCAAAATCAGCGCCAAAAAACTTAGAGGTCGAATACAAGATCGTATATTTCTGTTTTTGTATTTATTTTCACATTGTCTGTTATGAAGTGGAGAACACTGGGCCGTCTCTTCTGTGCTCGCTATGTATTGTATAAAGGAAAACTGAACCTGGAAAAAAACACCTGAAATCCCACCTCCGCCCTGTTCTCCTGTTTTCCAGGGCAGGATTTTTCATCAGAGACGATGCCGTCCATATAGAAGCCGCCCAGCTCCCGCCACCACTTTCTCTGGCCAGGAGAATTCTAGTATTACATGGATGGATGCCTGAAGGGGAGCAGCGCTTATAGTGGGAGGTCCTGAGCGGGGGACCACCCTCTGACCTCCATATGCCCTAATAGGGAATATGGACGGTCTTGCTTTCACCATGTTCCGGCTAGTGTGTTGGAAAGGGGCAGTATAAATAAAGGGTTGGGGTTTAGGATTGCTTGGTGTGGATTGCAGTAGATGAAGGTTCCAGTTCCCTTCCAGCCATTGACAAAGTAGTCTAAGGCCTTCTTCACTGTTCACACCGTTTTTTGCAGGCGGAAAAATCTGCCTTCAAATTCCTGCAGGAATTTTGAGGCAGATTTTGACCTGCCTGCACTCTGTTTGCCACGTTTTTTTTGCTGTGTTTTTTTGCCGCGGCCATTGAGCGCCGTGAACAAAAAAGACAGCGAAAACTGCTTTCTCTGCCTCCCATTGATGTCAATGGGAGGTCAAAGACGGAAACGCCCGAAGAAAGGGCATGACGCTTCTCCCCGTGAGCGTTTTTGTCCACTCGCGGGGAAATAAACGCCTCCGCCTCCCATTGAAATCAATAAAAGGTGTGCTCGGCCGTTTTCTAACGCGGTTTCCGCGTCAAACGCGCCAAAAAAACTCTGTGTGAACAGGGCCTAAAAGCTTCGGAAAAAGAGATAACATTGACGCCGCCAAGAAAATATAGAGTTGCAATTTGCAAAGGATCGAGAAATAGAATATTTTGAGCGCTACTCTTTGTTTTCTGTATTTCTTTTTTAGCTGTGGTGTGAACGGTTTTGTATACATTTTTTACCAATTGTTTTTTTTAATTTGTTTTCAGTATTTCGTTTTCATTCTATAATTTGTAAATGTTTTATTTATTTATTTTTGACCAATTTCCATTATTCAATTTCTGATCTGTCTTTCACATTCAATCTTGTAAGTTGAGAGATAATGTCACTTATGTGCTGGTAACAACTGCTGGACTATCGGAATTCAGCGAATGTTAACACGATCGGTCCTACACCTGCTCCATTGGTCAGAAAAATGTATCCCACATGCTTCAAATTTTTTGTTGTTGTTAATACGATCCTAGAGTTATCTATTAGGCCTCATGCACACGACCGTAGCCATCTGCACGGTCGTGATTTTCGGGTTGGCCGGCCACGGAGTGACAGCCGCGAGCCGCCCCCAAATCGCGGGTCGTGCACATGGCCGCGGCCATTAGTTTCAATGAGCCCGGACCATGCACGGACCAGGGAAACCACGGTCGTGTGCATGGCCCCATAGGAATGAATGGGGCCGCAATTCTCCCGTGGATTTTCGGGGGAATTGTGGCCGCAAAAGCACGTTTCTGTGCATGAGGCCTTAGACTAGAGAACGCCGACTGTGTCTCTCAAAATGTTGCAAAACTGCAACTCCCAGAAAGCTATCAAGGCATGCTGGGAGTAGTAGGTTTGCATCAACTGGAGAGTCGTAAGTTGGTGATCACTGTGTTAGGCCTCATGCCCACTCAGTTATTTTCTTCAGGGCGCTATCCATGTTTTTGAACAGATAGCGCACACTGACACATTCATTTCTATGGGGCCATACACACTTCCGTTATTTTAACTGAACCGGGTGGTCGTTCTGACTAAAATAGGACCGGTCCTACTCCTGTCCGTTTTTGATGGAACAGTCTCGGCCTTTTCATTAATTTGGTCCGTTGAAACAACGGATTGAACACCGAAGCCATCAGTGTGTGGTCTGTGTTTCACGGATCCGTCATTAGCGGCCGTACGACAGCCAATGGAAGTGTGCATGAGTCCTAAGACTGAACATTCGGATTTGCTATAATTGAAAAGATTTTTTGTGGGAGATGAGTCCTTGATGTGATCGGTGGTGTCACTTACCTACTCTTACTTTAGGCCGGGTTCCCACGGGTCGAATACACTGCGTAAAAATCACACAGCCTATCTGACCTGGAACCCGCAGCACGTTCTATCCGAAAAATATATTGACTTGCTGCGGAATTAAATTCAGCACCGCGGGTCAATTTATTAACGTTTCCGCTGTGTTTTTTCCGCAGCGGGGGCATGAGATTTTGTAAATCTCATCCACTTTGCTGCTACTGTAAATGATGCGGAATTTCCAGACACAATTCCGTTGCGGAAATTCCGCAGCATCTACGCTACGTGGGAATCCGGCCTTAATGTCGTGATGTCATCAAGAGACGGGTTATTGAATTCTTTCCCAAATTCACGGCCTGATCTTTAGCATTGGAGCCTTTGCCTCCAACCTATTGACTTCTGGTCCTTATTCTGGTTTGGTTCCATCTTCTGGTTACTTCATCCCTTGGTTTTGTATCCAGCAATGGTTTGTGGGATACAAAGTCACTGGATATTTTAGTAGTTCACCGCACCATGTAGACTGCTGCGGAAAAGATTATGGAGAAGGGCGAGGAAACGGGAGAAGTAATGCATACAGGTCTAATATATATGTACCAGATTGTAGGTTGCGGAGGTTGATGAGGTCAAAGGTTATTGGGAGTTTTATATTGCAAAAAGACAATAACCGGAGAATACAGAGATGGTGATCATTCTGCTACTGTGGTAATATTTTACGTGAGCACGTTCACTGGTGGGCACTACACTGGCAAAGTGCAAGGCACAACCTGCTGCAAATTTGAGGAAGCCGTCATAGGAAATATTTCTATAGAAAGGTTCAATAGAAAGGACAAAAAGACAAAAGCAAAAAAAATAGTAATAATAATTATATATGTGTTGCTTGCACAGAAGGCAAACTAGTAATTAAGGGATTGTCCAGCTTGGATTGCACCATTTTTGAGGGAATGACTGAACCAATTGTTTGCAGAGAGTCAGATGCATTGTTATAGGGCACCCTAGAGCAGTGATTGTCAACTTGTGGCCTGGGGGCAACATACAGCCTTTGGGTGCTCTCTCTGCGGCCTCTGTCCTCCTCTCTTGCATGTGAATACCAGAGTGCACGCTCAGAGTTGTGTACTATAATATCGTAGTCAGGAACCAGGGGGTGCAATTGTTATAGGGATTGTCCCGGATTAGAAAAACATGGCTGCTTTTCAGCGCCACTCCTGTACACAGGTTGTGTGTGGTATTACAGCTCAACCACATTCTGTTGAGTTGAGTTGCAATACCAGACACGAGCCATGGACAGGTGCTGTGCTATTTCTGGACTAAAGCGACCATGTTTTTCTTTTTTGTAAATTCTTTCTTTATTTGCTTTTTTCAAACAAGGGAACAAAAAAGAAAAACGGGAGGAAGGGACAAGGGCGCATAGGCCCAAGATATTGCATCAAACAATTTACAAAATATATGCGACATTTGGGACAGAGGAGGGGTAAGGACAGGGGAGAGAAAGGAAAAGGGGGGGGGGGAATGGAGGAGGGGGGAACACATAGATACATGATCCAGAATACAATTCAAAAACGTCTGAAATTCAGCTGGCCATGATGGTCCGATATTCTGGAGAGTCCTGATAGATAATCCAATGGGACCAAGTCTTGGAGAAGCTGCCAGGTCTGTTAGTCAACTGAGATGTAAGGTCTTCCATGCCCTTAATTTCCTCTATTTTATGACACCAGAGTCTGAGAGAGGGAGGTTCCGTACTCTTCCACAGGACAGGTATACAAGCTCGAGCACGGTTAACGAAGTGTCGAAGAATAGACTTTTTGTATATTGGAAAAGGAATGTCGCTGAGATGAAGCAGAACAAAGGCCGGAGTAAAAGGTGTGGTCAGAGAAAGACATCCTGCCAGAAATGAGACAACACTGAACAATCCCAGAAGGTATGGAGAAGGGTCCCTTCAGAAGAGCCGCAGCGCTAGCAAAGAGAAGAGACATTGGGGAACATAACATGGAGTCTAAACGGAACATAGTACCATCAAGATAAAAGTTTATATCCTGCCTCTTGGATACGACTAGAAGTTGACGATCCATGAGTTAAATCATAAATCCTGGTCAATTGGGAGTCAGAAAGAGATGAATTCAAATCCTGCTCCCACTTGTCCACAAAAGGAGGCGGCGGCTGCGTCGAAGAGGAGCCCAACATGGCATAGATAGCGGAAAGGGCATGTCACACCGGACCCGTTCCCGAGCAAAGGCTTTCCAATGGGGTGACGGAACGGGACGGGGTGGGAAGGAGACAAGGAAATAATGGAGTTGGTTTGCCTTCCAGAATCCCAAAGGACAAGGGTCCAGAGTGGAAGCGAGAGCTTCCAAGGTCGGCCAAGACTCCCCCGTCCAAAAATGGATGGCCCGATATCGTCCAAAAGACGCCCATCTCTAAAAAACGGGGTCCGACAGACTCGGTGTGAAAAAAGGATGGCCCAATATCGGGAGTAACGGGGAAGGACGGGGTAGAAGTTGGGACCCAGTGGAGTTTCTGATTATTGTCAAGGTAGTGGAAACGAATTGGGAAGCCAGGGCAACATGTGGAGAGGTGAGGAGCAGAAGTGTGATTCCAATATAACCCAAAGTTTGGTATCGGCATTACGATGCCAATCCACTAGCCTAGTGAGGTGGGTAGCCCTATAGTATGCATAGATATCGGGTAATCCAATTCTCCCCTGTCATTTGGGTCTGGAGAAGAGGAAGGCAAGCGCCCTGAAGAAGGACCGAGGGATATAAATGGGCATGGCCTGTAATAGGTAAAGAATCCTAGGGAGAACGTTCATCTTTAGTATTGAGCAGCGACCAAACCACATAAAGGTAGACCATGTTTTTCTAACTGGACATTATCAGCACTACTAAAGGGATTTTACCACCATGCACATTTATGGTTTATTTATAGGATTTTTGATTGGGGGGGGGAGTCTGAGTAATGGGACCTCTACATTTCTTGACAATCCCATGTCGCCTGTTTCAGTAAGTGATCAGAATTGCGCAGTCACTTTCCATTATAATGAAAGCGGCAGAGCACGCACACCCATCTGTTTCCACATCTCACATGGCATATAATGGTGACTGTCCATGTAAGTTGTGACCTCTCAGCTGGAAACTGAGGTCATCAGGACTGAGGGTAATGTGTGACTCGGATGGACAGTATGGTCTCATCTGAGGTCCCCATAATGTGTTAGGTTGACCACCATTGATCTAGTGAAAAGGGCTCCAATCTTCCAGTGTTCAGTGCAGCTCTTGGATTTAGCCAATAGATAGAAGGATCCGAACAGAACTATAAACTGATTCCAAAATTCAGACTGCCCCTTTAACACTTTCACTGTCGAGGACCTATGTTGTACAGCATGACTTGACAAGATTGCTGTGACCTACATATAAGGACTAAAGTTTAGGTGCAATATTTGGGGAGCAGCTCTCATTTGAAGTCAGAGAACAGGGTGAAACGTTTTACTTCCTGGTGCTGTGTCTCTGTAAGGGAGGGAGGGGGGAGCCTGCAAGTGAGAGCAAGGAAGTAAGATCACAGCCCGTCACTGTCATATCTCCTGCACAGCCTATAGTGACCCGGGGAGGGGGGTGGATACAGGAACTTTTCTAAATGTTATCCCCCTCTTACCAATCAGAGAGGACATGTGCTCTACCTCATGTAGGGGGGGGGGGTCTTTTTTTCCCCTACTACAGGGGTGAGGAGATGGGTGGCGTTTTTACAATATGCCAGGTGTCTACGTTCTCAAAATATATGGGCATGTGTGGTATAATATGACTATTTTTATATTAGAATTCAGGTTTTATTTGTCTGTGAAATTTGTTGGGGCATCGAAAGAGTTAAATATTCTTTTTATTTTGGATAGTGGCCGCACGCCCTTTTTTTCTGTTTTGTGTGAGTTACTAATCTTCCAGTTTAGAAATAGCCGCACTTAATTACCCCGGAGATGAGGTCCGTACTCTGTAGAGATCAATACCCTTTAACCAGTTACTAGAAACAAAGAAAAGGCATCAATCTCCCCAAACAACAGTGACGCTGCCAATACCCCGCAGCGTTCATTTATATCGATACCATTGATTGTTAGCGCTCGGACATAGGAATCGGATACTTTTACGTTAATTGTTGGAGAGGTGTGCACGGGACGTCCCCATTGTGGATTCATTGGGATTTGTGTATGGATTTCATTCACTGCTTGTTTATTATTTCCTTGTGTGTTTCCTTTTAGTTAATGAGATTTTTTTTCCCCTTTAAAAAAAACAAAAAACACTGTCTGGTCTGTGGAGGCCGATTCTCCGGGGACCCCAACTCATCAGCAGAATGTAAGAACTGCAGTGTCTGTGGAGCGCCCTAGCCCCTTTATTGCAGTAACAGCCACAGCACCATCCATGCCTATGTGGCCGTGTCTGGTACTGCAATGAAATGGCCATACTCTAAGGATTGGCCAATGCGTTGGGTAAAATCCTCATGTAACACATGCAGATTTTGGTGCAGATTTGTAGCCTGGTTCAACAGCGCAATATTTATATATTGTATGAACTAGTTATTAACTATTTGGTTCTGCTGGTCTTTTAGTGATCCATTTCTGGGAAAGGTGGGTGGGAGAAATATGGCCGCCATTACAGCCTGTCACATAAGTTGTTACCCAGTTCTTTAATTGTAAGGCCATGTTCAGACGTGACGAATTTGCATTTGCGGTTTGGATTCACAGAATGAATTTTTTATTTTCGTGTTTTTTTTTTTTTGTTTTTTTTTTACTACTAAAGGGTAAAGCGTCATTGCAATATTTTGACAGTAACAGAAATTACACCATTATGTATCCTGCCCATTCGCCTCAAAATCACTCCCGATTTAGCCTTTAGAATGGAGAAGATTTTTTGTATTTTGTATCTTTTTACTGTTTTACACAGAGTAGTAAATGAGAAAATATGACTTCCTGCTGACAGGTTCACTTTTAAAAGCAGCATCTTAAAATTACCTTTTGAGGTTTACTCGTGGCGGCAGCGAGCCGTGACCGCCATTCAACGCTCTTCTTACACCGATGGTTAATTTCTTTTCTCTGCTTAAGAATAAGACAGCCGGACGCAAATATCATTACCACAGAAACACAAATGCAGATCGACAACCAGGACTTTTTTATTTTCCAGCAACAAAGCTGCAGTAATAGCGAGATGAAGCGGAGCAGCAGGCGAGGGCGGAGGAGTCTTCTCCTGTATAAGACGTTTCACACAGGAGGGCACGGTCTGGAGATGGTGCGGAAGTTCAGATCAGATTGAAAGTACAGGAGAAGATATGAAAAATATTTTTAGAGTCTTCCAAAGGCGGGGGGGGGGGGGTGTTCTTTCCAGCGGAGGAGAATTTCACTTTTCATAGCCCAGCGGGGTGGATTGTGTCACACTCTGGCTGTCATACGGGACTGGGTGCGGAGAGTGTATTGAGGTAAATGGTGGACAATTGCTCGTGGCCTTGCGTGGCTGATTTTGCCAATAACCCATTAGTGTTAGATTACAAGTGGACAATGGACAATCGCTGGCAGATCTTTGAGCTCTCTAGCAGCATGATGCAAAAAAAGCCTGTTGTGCTTGTTCAGTTGACCGTTTTGCAAGAACTGGGTGTTGGAATTGTCACCATTTTATAGCCGTCCAAAGGGCTGGAAGTTGGGTTTTTGGTGAATCTCAACTGAGCTGGATGCAAGGCATTTGGAGTTAGCCACCTGGACTGGATTGGGGGGCAATGGTGGGCAGCTTATAGGTCAGTCACTGGGGGCCCATTATATTGGATGTGGACAGAGCAGGACAAAAAGTCCTCCGCGATACTCCCTTGATAAATCCTGTGCTCTTTGGAGCGGCAATCCACCATAACCGAAGCTAATTATCTTGAGAGGCCAATAGGCTGAAAAGTCGCTATTGTACTTCTTTTAGGCCAAATGCAAATCTGAAATCTAAATTGACCAGTGGTGCGTTTTTTTAAAATCTGCAGAAAGTCAATATTATCTTGCGTTTCATAAAAAAAAAGCACTAAAATCCACAGCATAAAACCGCACCTATTTCCGCATAAAAATGTAACAACCGCACCGAAAAAAACGCACTATTAGGTGCAGATTTTACCTGCGGAATACCCTGCGTTTACCTGCGTTTGGTGGATTATCTGCACTAAATTCCGCAACGTGTGCATGTAGGAACCCGATGACTTGGAAATCTAATTTTTGCTTGCTGGATGAGTCACTGGTGGCCCATTGGACTGGATGGAGGGCACTCAGTGGTGGACTATTGGGACTTAATGGAGGGCACTCAGTGGTGGACTATTGGACAGGGTGGAGGGGACTCAGTGGTGGACTATTGGACAGGGTGGAGGGGACTCCGTGGTGGACTATTGGACTGGGTGGGGGACAGCCACTGGCGCTCCCATTGTACTTCATGGACCGTGACGGTGGAATAGGCTGAACAGAGGGATTGCTGTTGATGTATATATGCACCTTACTTTATTGCATGCAGAAAACTCTTCTATGAACATATGTGTTAAGGCCTGTTCACATCACCGTTTGCTTTCCGTTCTGGGGTTCCGTCAGAGGTTTCCATCGGATGAACCCCGCAACGGAAAGTGAAACCACAGCTTCCGTTTCAGTCACCATTGATCTCAATGGTGACGGAAACATCGCTAATGGTTTCCGTTCGTCACCTTTCCGGCAGGTTTCCGGTTTTCCGACGGAATCAATAGCGGAGTCGACTGCGCTATTGATTCCGTCGGAAAACCGGAAACCTGCCGGAATGGTGACGAACGGAAACCATTAGCGATGTTTCCGTCACCATTGAGATCAATGGTGACTGAAACGGAAGCTGTGGTTTCACTTTCCGTTGCGGGGTTCATCCGATGGAAACCTCTGACGGAACCCCAGAACGGAAAGCAAACGGTGATGTGAACAGGCCCTAATGCAGATATCTCTAGGCAGCTCGTGTCCATCTCATTGTCTTTTGCAGTCACATTTTGAGAAAGAGGATTGGACCTCCGTGCTGTATATTCGGTGTTGCCCGTCCTTGTCTCTCCTAGCCGAGGTGGGGGGGGGGCGTGATACGAGCTGATTAGTTTCTCACTCTGAATAATTGTGTCACCGTCTCCATCGGCCGCTGTCTATTCCTGCGTCGTTACTCGGCACACTTGTGACAAAAGAGACATCAGTAATGTGGATCTGGGAACGTACTTGACAGCTGTTGTGTAAAGTGCGCCGCTGTTTTCCGTGCGCTGCAATCTCGCACATTTGGAAATTGTTTACCATTGATTTGGCAACATTCAGAATATTCCCGTCTTGTCCTTTACAAGCTCTTTATTTGCATATAAATGAGTTTTCTCAACTGCACATTAGTGACATTACGGGAACAAGTACAATTAGAGTCTTCATTTTTATATTTCCGTTTTCTCTCCTTTTAAATTCTGCGCTCCTGTTTTCAGGTCTTAGATTTATTACGTTTTGGAGTAATTCACTTTATCCTGTTAACTAAAAAGAAGAAAAATGAGTCTCTTAAAGGGATTGTCCACTTTGCTTTCTTTCACAGTCATTTCCTCATGTCCTTTTGCAAAAAGTCTGTAGGAAATAGAATAAAAGTACGGCCGCCTTATGTTATTGGTAAGCCGCCCATATGTATGTTCCCATCTACATCCAAAGCAGGTTATCCAATCGACTGCAGAATTGGAGATCAATGTTGGACAGGATGGGTGGCAGTCGTCTTCATGTTCTGCAATTGTACAAAAGTTATTGAAGGCCACGTGCAGGATCCTATGTGCTGTATCTATGTGGTACTCGTATGATTCTCTGGAGCAGTAATGTCTTGAAGGGCAGCATACAAGTGAAATGTAGTTATGAAGATCCAGTTAGACCTTTACTGGAGACAGTTGTTGTTTGTGGGTGTTGGGTAAAAACTTTCAAAAAGTTAGTTCCCAGTAGTAGTTTTCTAGGTGCGTTGGCCCGAGATTGTGCCCTCTTCACCCAAGTATCACGAAAAAGTGTTCACATGGATGCGTCTATTGCGAGCCCGCTCCAAAAGGAGAAAGGCCCCCAACCTATTCCCCAACCCGCCAAGCCACAAGCCCTCCACGGGCTAGGGACCAATGACCCCCACTCACTGAAGCTTAGAGAGAACCCAGTTCTGTTATTTGCATAGACTGCCATCCATGTAGCCACCAGAGCTCACAAATCTTGCTTTGGCTCCCCCAAAATCTGGGTTGCAGGGGGTGAGGAAACTGATGGCCACCCCCCTCCCCAGACCCTTTGGTAAACACCAGTAAGAAAGTCAACGCCGTGAAAGTAAAAAAAATAAAGGTGCCGTTCTAAACCAGCCTAGCATCGTCCGCCTGGCCTTTGAGATTTATCCATCTAAGGCAAGGCTAGGACAGAGCGCGGTGTCCATCACCTGGAGGCATCTTTAGCTTGGGATGCTACGGGACATCCGATTCTTCAATCGCCATCCGGGTCCGTTCTCCCTGTGCTGGACCAATTTACAGACAAGTGCAACACGAAGCATTGGTTGGATTCACGAATGGTCCCATCCTGGTGTGGGACGACACTACATCCTATTACCAGCCATATACGTCGTCTATCCTTAGATCCAGTAGACCATACAATGATGGGTGTATCAGCTCAAACCTGTTCAAGTTGGCTCCTGGAATTTTGAGTTTGAGAACATTTCGGCCTCCCATTAAGTAAGGGGATTTTTCTGCCCATCCTGAAATTTCCGCAGGAAATAAGTTGTTGGATATTAGCACTGAAGTTCTCCAGGTTTGTGCCTCCTGTGAATAATTCTACGATGCTTTGGAAATGGCACCGCAACCAGCAATCCCTGCCAAGATTACTTAGTGTGATTTTTGTAGCCGTCCACTGTCAGACTGTATGCCAGCTCTGTGATTAGGAGAATGTGTGCCATGTCTTTGCCAGGTTAGGTGATAGACTTCCACGTGCCGGGGAATTAGCAGGTTCTTATATACATGACTGTACTGGAGAATATCACCCCCGGCAGCACTTGGCGGCTTTATGCATTCAATAACATATAATAGGGTCCTCGATCTGGTGTAAATTTCCATTGTTTTAATTATGCCAGTGAATATATGTGGCAGAGATTCGCATCTTCAACATGGTGGGGGGGGGGGTAGTTGTTTGCATCATATGAATGAAATGGGACACTATTTTTACTGCACTGACTATAAAAGACTACATCCCCCACTATGTATAGCCCTGGCATCCATACTGCACCCACCTACTCCAGATGACACGTGGTGGCTATTCTCTCATAGACTTTGCCCTTTAGTCAACCATTGGATTTGGATGGGACAAGCGGAACTCAAGCAGTCCCAAGGGGCCCATTACATGAAAATGCATGAGGGTCACTTCACTGTCAGCAATAATTAACCTCTATAACCTGTACCAAACTAAAAGCGAGTAGCGATTTACTTTTTATGGTGATCCCACTTATTCAAATGGATCATAGCCGTCGTCTTACACTATTAGGACATGCGGATGTCGTGTAGAAGAGGTGCCGCACTCAGGACCCGGTCTGTAACCTGGAGCGGAGAGCGCTCTCCCTGAAAGACCCATTCACGTTCCCATTAAATGCGACAAAAATGAGCGGGGGTTGGGAATGTCTGCGCTCCTCTCTTAAAGGGTCATTCCCATCTTGGATGGGAACTTTTATGTGAACAGCGACCCCCAAAAAACATTTCTGGTACAATCGTGTGTTCTAGTCGGACTATTAAAATTTTTCTTACTCCACTCAAAAACGTTTTTATCTTTCGGATGAATGGTATATTTTTGTGTGACGTTGCTCTGCCGCGTGTACCTTGTGCTGCCGGTAGTAGGCGATTTATGTTGTGACAGGAGGGTGACGCCTGGGGTCACGTTATTGCCGCTGTTGTGCTGAATGCCGAGTAATCTCCACTTCTAAGACTCCAGGGCTAATTCTGGAGCTTGAGGTGAAGAGTTCATCTATTCTGGTGTCACAGTAAGATGACCCGATATGTTGGGATATTCAGAGGCTATTTAATAAATGCATCTTGTGCGCGGGGAAAAAGAAACGGAGATCATTTTAAGCCCAGGTATTTGTAGATTACTAATAAAACATCTGTTAAATATAAAAACACCAAATATAATAAACAAATGTCATCAAAATAAGAATTACAAAGAAAACGTGACTCATCACATACTTATTGGTGTCTTTATGGAGCGTGCTATATAGTCTGTGATCAGTTACGGCTTCTATGGTCTTTGTCCCTATGACAACGTTTCCTGCTCTGTACTACAGTATTGTCATAGGGACATTGTGTGGCTACAAGGTAACATCAAAGTCTGCTTATATACACACAACTGATGCTTTTCTAGCCATTAAGGATGTATTGATGGTGATTTGGCTCTACACAATGCCAATAAGACCAGGCTAAAGGACAGGGATTATCGTAGGGATTCAGGAAAAAGAGTAGCTGCGTGCATTGGGCCTATAACCACAATCACTGATTTTTCAGGGTACATAAGACTTCTAGGGGAGTATAAACTACTTACTTGTATTTTCCTTACTTGTTAGAAGGATCCCTTGACCATAAGCAGATCACATTATCCCCCTGCTGGTACACCCAGCGATCAGCTGTGATCTGTGGAAACCTGGCAGTAAGTGTTCAATTTCCCTGCAGCGCCACCACAGGGGAAATGAAGCACGACACAGCGATCATTCATATTAATGTGTTGTCTGTGGAATACAGGACAGGTCCACCAGAGCGAGAGACTCTTTATAACCACTCTTCACACTGGCCAAAAACTGAACAGAGTAACTCAGAATTCCCTAATAGGATGTATGACAATGGGCTTTCTAAACAAGACATCTCTTTTAAAGGGAATGTGTCATAAGAAAAAAAAAACTATTGTTTTATATCAGATTTTTGTGTTAACCCCTTACTGCCGCAGCCAGTTTGACCTTCCGGACAGAGCTTCATTCTTCAAATCTGACGTGTGTCGCTTTATGTGGTAATAACTTTGGAATGCTTTTTCTTATCCAAGCGATTCTGAGATTGGTTTTTTTTTCCTGACACTTTGTACTTTATGTTAGTGATACATTTTGGTTGTTACATTCTGTGTTTATTTGTGAAAAACACCAAAATTCAAAGAACGTTTTGATAACCGCATTTTTGGATTTTTTTAAATTTCTTTTTTGACATGTAAGACCTAGTAATACCTTTCAAGATAGTTAATAATTCATATTTCCCCTATGTTTACTTTATGTTGGCATTATTTTTTAAATGTCCTTTTATTTTTCTTAGGATGTTAGACGGCTTTACACGTTTCACAAGATTTAAAGCAAAGTGAAGGTGAAATGGAAAAATAATTTTTTTACTCCATATTTATTACCCTGATTCTGCAGTTTATAGAAATATCCCATATGTGGCCCTAGTATGCTACATGGCTGAAACACAGGCCTCAAAAATAAAGGGACACCTTGTGGATTTTGGGGGCTCTTTTTATTTTTTGTTACGATGTTTTAAAGGTTTGAAGAGGTCTTGTGGTGTCAAAACGTAAGGAACACCCCCCAAAAAGACCCCATTTGGGAAACTACACCCACAAGGAATTTATCTAGGGGTGTAGTGAGCATTTTGACCCCACAAAATTCGGCCGTGAAAATAGAAAATTCTGTTTCTTCTACTATCTAGTTTTAGCCCTAACTTTTTCATTTTCACAAGTGGTCATAGGGGAAAAAAATCTCTTCCGCGTGTGGAAATACCCCATATGTGGTTGGAAGCTTCTCTTTGGACACAGGGAAGGACTCAGAAGGGAAGGAGCGCCATTTGGCTTTTGGAGCTCAGATTTTTCAGAATTGGTTTCTGACCGTACCAGTACAGTGGAAACCCTTGAAAAGTGACTCCAGTTGGTAAACTACACCCCACAAGGCATTTATCAAGCAGTTTAGTGAGCATTTTGAACCTACAGATGTTTTCCAGAAATGAATGCACAGCAGATGGTGCCAAGTGAAAGCTGCAATTTTTCCACAGATATGCCATTTCAGTGCCCAATATGCTGCGTCCAGCTTGTGCCACTGCAGATACCTACCACATAAATTGTTAAGCAGATTCTCCCGGGTATGGCGATGCCATATATGTGGACGTAAACCGCTGTTTGGGCTGTAGGGTTCAGAAGGGAAGCAGCGCCATTTGGCTTTTGGAGCGCAGGTTTAGCTTGGTAGTAGTTTTGTTTGGAGTATTATTGGTATTTCAGTTTATAATTTGGGGCCACATTGAGCTGTGCGGAGAATATCAGGGCATAATACGGTGGTATAATAATGGGATATAGATATAATGGCATAGATGTGTGGTACGCTTGGAAGCAATCCTTTATGCACAGACCAGTGTCTGAACCTTTTTTGGGACCTTTCCCTTCTTTGCAGTTTGGGGAATATCACTGTAAAAGTGATGTCCTGGTAGAATATGGACGCCCTCGCTTCCAGTTTGTGATTGGGCCCTCCTCTTCCTGGTTCCCAAATGCTGGGGCTTTAACCCTTTCACGCCGCAGCCCTTTTTCAGATTTTCATTTTTTCCTCCCCACCTTCCAAAGGCCATAACACCTTTTATTTTTCCGTCGATATAGCACTATGAGGGCTTGATTGTTGCGGGACGAGTTGTAGTTTCTCGTAGCACCATTTACTCTGCCATATAATGTACTAGGAAATGGGGAAAAAATTATTTGTGGGGTAGAAAATGAAAAAAACAGCAATTCCTCCATGGTTTTTTGCGCGCCATTTTTACGGAATTCACTTTACAAGTAAAACAACATGTTAATTTTATTCTATGGGTCAATACGATTACGCCGATACCAAATATATATAGTTTTTTCTATATTTTACTACTTTACAAGTAAAAACCGAAGTGTAAAAAAGAAAATGTATTTTGTTTCGCCAAATTCCGAGAGCCGTAACTTCTTTATTTTTCCGTCTATTAAGTGGTATGAGGGCTTAGTTTTTGCGGGATAATCTCTAGTTTTTAATACCATTTTGGTGTAAATGTGATGGTTTGATCACTTTTTATTTCATTTTTTGTGGGAGATTAGGTGACCAAAAAATAGAGATTCTGGCGTTTACAATTTTTTTTTTTTTACGGCGTTCACCCTGCGGGTTAAATAATAATATATTGTTATAGTTCAGACTTTTACGGACGCGGCGATACCAATTATGTTTGTTTATTTAATTTTTTACTATGCTCTAGGGGGAAAATGGGAAAAGGTTTTTTTTTTTACTTTTAATTTTTTATTTTTTTTTACACAAAAAAACAAACTTTATTTAACTCATTTTTACATTTTTTATTAGTCCCCCTAGGGGACTTCAACCAGCGATCGTTAGATCGCTTGCACAATATACTGCAATACTAATGTATTGCAGTATATCGTGATTCTGACAGTCTCCCATGCATCCCTGCCGGAGGCAGAGCTTCATAGGAGTACCAAGATGGGGGACTTCCTCAGGCCCCCAGGCAGCCGTGTGAACCAACGGCTCCCCCCGATCTCGCCGCGGGGGGGGGGGCGTTGAGACGTTACAGGGGGGTCGCCCCCCTGTTTTTAGTAATTTAAATGCCGCGATCTCTATTGAACGCGTCATTTAACGGGTTAAACAAGCGGGATCGCACTAAAATGCGATCCCGCTCGTAACCCGGAAGTGTTGGCTGTAACACACAGCCGACACACTCGCTCTATGGAGCGGACTCAGCCCGTGAGCCCGCTCCATATTCCCCCACCCGGCGTGCGCCGTATATATACGGCAGATGGTGGGAAGGGGTTAAAACCACTTCTTGAAACTAAAGGAATGTTCCCCTCTGGCCTGAACATCAGGAGGCTTTTTCATCCCCTCCTTACAAGAGCCATAACTTTTTATTATTTTTCCGACTTAGGCCTCATGCACACGACCGTAGCCATGTGCACAGCCGTGATTTTCGGGTCGGCCGGCAGCGGACTGTCAGCCGCGAGCCGCCTGCAAATCGCAGGCAATGCACATGGCCGCGGCCGTTATTTTCATTGAGCCCGGACTGCAGAACACGGCCGTAATAAGACAGGTCCGTTCTTTCTGCGGTGCGGGCTCCCGGGCCATGCACAGACCGTAAAAACTACTGTCGTGTGCATGACCCCATAGAAATGAATGGGGCCGCAATTCTCCAGTGCATTTTCGGGGGAATTGCGGCCGCAAAAGCACGTTCGTGTGCATGGGGCCTTAGGCTATTTTTTTGCGGGACAAGCTGTAGTTTTTATTGGTACCGTTTTGGGTAATATGTGATTTCTTTTTTTTGATCACTTTATAATACATTCTTTGGGAGCCAAGGCGACCAAATAACCGCAATTGTGTCATTGATTTGATATTTTTACGGCATTCACCGTGCAGTATAAATTGCATGTTAACTTTATTAGGCGGGTCAGTACGATTTACGGCGATACCAGATTTACATACGGTACTTTTTTTTTGTTTTACAATTCCACAAAAAATGAAACATGTTTTTGTGTCGCCATATTCTGAGAGCCATAACTGCTTTCTTTTTTAGTCGATGGAGCTGTGTGGGGGCTTGTTTTGCGGGACAATCTGCAATAGCCGCCATCATTACAATGGGCTACAAACCACATAAATGCCTTGGTCCCAATTGACTGTGGCTTCTAAGAGGTTAAACAGCCAGGATCGGAGCTAGCACCGATCCCGGCCGTTACAGCAGTGGCAGCTGTAATATACATCTAACACTAGCTGGTGATGACGCAGGCTCGGCTTCTGAGCCCACACAATCACCACGCTGTAGCTGTCTGGCAATTTGCTGGGAAAACTTCCCAAAAACGGCGGCTGGCGGCTGTCCGGAAAAGGTTAAATGAATTAAGCGTTTTTTTTCCACTTTGAATGTCATTATCTATATTAAAAAAATATATATATAAAAATCTTGCCTTTTTTTTTTTCCTCTGGACACTGAACTTCATCATAGACTGACCCTTCCTGTTCTGTAGAGATCACTTCTCAGCAGTCATCTCATTATTATCACAGGCAGGATTACATATATATAGATAACACAGGAGCCACCATTGACATTAGATGATGAACACAGACAGCTCCCATCCTCCCCTTCTCTGCACGGGTCACAGAGCATGCCCACAACACTATCCCATAGAACTCAATGAGTCCCCTCCTGTTCACAGGTTCCTATAGTCCATGTGGCTGCTGTAAAGCATATCTCTAAATGTTGATAACGGCAGCTCAGGCAAGATGGCTGCCCCCATAATCATGTACAGAAAATAGAAAAAAATCATCTACGATCATAAAATAAAAACAGATCCGAAGAAAACTGATTGTTTAACTATTTGGTTTTCATTCGGATAAAAAATATTGGTGATAAATTCCCTCTAAGGATGTGGCCATTATGGTCGGCCTCCGTGATGGCGGTGATATTCTGCTCCAACGTTCTCTCGGCCTGGTCGGTGGTAACCGGTAGCAGAACATTTAGCTGAGATGGAGTATGTGGGGGGATGGTTTAGTGTACAGCGAGACCTATTCTAAAAATAATGCAGGTATCATTGCTATTAAAATAGCGCCGATGAGCCCAAGGGATAAGCTGACCCACATTTCAGTCTGACAGAGAGAGATTTTGGTTTTTGACAGGCAGCTGTTTGCATAGCGAGTCAACACGACGAGGTAGATCCAGTCAAAACGGAACAACAGAACTGGATCTCGTCTGTGCCGACTACAGTGTGTCATCCATTCCTGACATTGCATTGATCTTACATACACTAGACGGGGTTGTGTGGCTCCAGAACTATGGCAAGTGATGAATAGCGCAGTCGACTACGGTATTGATTTCGTCAAAACGGCGGAGCCCTTACACAACGGTGACAAGCGGAAACCATTTTCACCAGATCGGTCAACATAGAAATCCATGCCGATGCAGACGGAACCCTATCGTTTCCATTTGTTTCAGTTTGGATTCCGTTTGTGGGTTCCCCTGACGGAAAGATCCGATGGGAATCATGAACGGAGTCCCGACGCAGATGTGAACGAAGCCTAAGCTTGTCCGGACAGCACCCGTTTTGGCACCTTATTCAAAATACATTACTCAGCAGGGGGCGACGATGAGCACTGAAGAAAGTTCCACCAATCAGAATGAGACTAGCGGGGGAAAAAATGGAAGCAAATTTTCGCGGTTTCAAGCGATGATCGGAACAATTCACTTTTTATTGAGGGGATGATGGGGAGAGTAGTCTCCAGTCCTAGATATCGGCCTTATTATTTCATATGTCATGTATTTAGATGTGTAAAGTCACCACCTTCCTGGCCTCCGGTTATCACTTATCTCCTACTTTTGTCTGTTTCTTGTACATTCTTGAACTTTTTGACGTTTTCGCTTGTGCTTTTGAGGAATTTGCTGTTGAGAGGAATTTAGCAAATAAAAAGCCGGACTGTGAGCGCCGGGCGGCTAAATTCCAGCAGCATTCTTACCGATGTCAGGAATTTTATTATTTTTCATTTTTTTTTTCTGTCCCCTTTGGCTTCCAAAGTTTAAATTCCTATCATTCTACATACTGAGAGCTCGTGTGCAGAAAACAAAGGCTTAATTAAAAAGCCGTCATTAAAAAAAAAAAAAAAAATGTTGACTGATCTCCTGTATGTTTTGTTTATTTCATAGACCATGCAGGCTGCTTCTTTTTTTCTTTTTTTTTATCATTTTTATACGCATCCTTTTTGCTATTTTAGAATTTCTAGGCTTAAAGCCTGAAAATAATAGTAAAAAAATATGCTTTTTTACTTCAACTAATTTTTTTCTGATAATATTCTTTCCTGATAATATAGTTTACCCTAAAATAGACCTTTTATGTGTGATCATCATTGTCTACTGTAAATTTTGATATATTACATGTCTATTTTAGGGTAATTGGGTCAGGGGAAACGTTACGACAATGATTGGCGAGGAGGGGGGAGACGTTTTTTTTGGGTGGGTATTTTATGCATATTTTTTAGGTTTTTTGCACTTTACTTTACTTTTTTTTTACTATGGGGTGTCCCTTTTACACCTTATATTTCTACTTCAACTGTGGCTGCACAGCAGCCCCAGATACAGGGGCAATCAGCCCTCTAATAGGGACTATTGTCACTTTTAGAGTTGTGCTTGGTCTAGTTAGACCTAATGGGACCAGTCACATGATCACCAGGACCAATAGAAGCAGCGGCGCTGCTTCTGACTCTTCTATACGAGCGCTGTGTATAAGTAATCAGATAAGAGAGAAGCAGTGAAAGTTGACTGCGGCAGTGACTGACTGCCAGGGACTCGACATTCAGCTGCCCAATCGCTCGGGCAGCCAGTTAAAACCCTCACCGTAAATACACTATGGCGCTGGTTCTAAGGACCCGACCGCCGGACTTTTATATACAGCCGGCGGTCGGGAACCGGTCAATGGGGTTCTGCGCTTTGGGCAATCCCTTCTTGTTCGACGGGTCCCTTGACAATAAGCTGATCACAAAGTGTCCCCATGGTGGGACCCCCAGCGATCAATTGTAATCTGTGGGAAAACCTGGCAGTAAGTGTTCAATTTCCATGCAGCGCCACCACAGGTGAAACTAAACATTACACAGTCCCCATTCATATCAATGTGTTGACTGTGTAATACAGGGCAGGTCCTCCAGAATAAGAGACGCTCTATGTAACCACTCTCCATTCTGTCAGAGACGAGGATTGAACAGAGGACCCCCCTCCATTAACCCAGAATCCCCATATAGCGTTTTTGAAAATAGGTCTTATATACTGGACAATTCCCTTTAAATGGTTACTACAATCTTAACCCCTTCGCGCACCTTGGCGTATAGTTACATCCACACATTTACAGTTAACCACCGCCCAGTGCTACACCGCAGCGGCGGTTAACTGTGCAGGGTGAAGCAATGTCTCCCAATTACGGAAATATGGCATATGTGGTAAACTGCCGTTTCCGATCAGCGGCCTGGCGCCGCTGAATTTGGCAATTAACCCCTTAGATGCGGCGGTCGATCACCGCATTTAAGGGGTTTAGAGCAGATCAGCAGCCGCCACATGCAATTTCGGGGGCTGCCGATGGTTGTCATGGCAACCGAGGGTTAGACAATGACCTCAGGGCTGCCATGTATGGAAGCCTATGAGGACCAGCCGGAGGCATGGTGAAACAAAACAATTTTTTCCCTAGCAAATAGTTAAATATAAAAAAAAAACAAGTTATGGCTCTTGGAAAGCGGGGAGGGAAAAAACGGAAAAGCAAAAAAGGTATCAGTCTGGAAAGGGTTAATTAATTTCTAATAAAAACATTTATGACGTCATGTGTGGTATCGCCGTACTCGGGAGAAATTGCTTTACAAATTTTGGGCAGCTTTTTCTCCTTTATCCTTTGTGAAAATGAAAAAAAATCAACATTTTAGTGGAAATAATGTTGATATTCATTTTTGCGGCCTAATTCTAATAAATTCAGCAAAAGACCAGTGGGGTCTAAATGCTCACTATACCCCTAGATAGATTCCTTAAGTGGTGTAGTTTCACAATTGGGGTCACTGTTGGGTGGTTTCCACTGTTTCGGTCCTAGGTTCTAGGACTTCGGTTCTAGGGGGTTTGCAAATGCGACGTGACACCCGAAAACCATTTCAGCTAAATTTGAGCTCCAAAAGCTAAATATTGCTCCTTCCCTTCTAAGCCCCGCTGTGGGTCCAAACAGCAGTTTACCACATATGCCATATTTCCGTAATCGGGAGACATTGCTTTACAAATGTTGGGGTGCTTTTTCTCCTTTATTCCTTGTAAAAATTAAACATTTCTACGTATTCTCAGAAAAAAAGTCGACTTTCATGTTCACACAGCAATTCCAATGAATTCAGCAAAAAAATTGTGGCGTCAAAATGCTGACTACACCACTCAAGGAATTTTTCTAGGGGTGTAGTTTCCAAAATGGGGTCACTTTTGGGGGTTATCCACTGTTTTGGTCCCTCCAGTGCATTGCAAATGCGACACAGCACCGAAAGCCAATCCAGCAAAATCTGCGCTCCAAAATCCAAATGACGCTCCTTCTCTTCTGAGTCCTGCCGTCGGTCCAAACAGCAGTTTATCATCACATATGGGGTATTTCTGTAATCGGGAGAAATTGCTTTACAAATGTTGGGGTGTTTTTTCTCCTTTTATTCCTAGTTAAAAAAAAATAATGTTTACGTTTTTTCAGAAAATAAGTAGATTTTCATCTTCACAAACGAATTCTAATGAATTCTGCAAAAAAACTGTGGGGTCAAAATGCTCACTATACCCTTAGAAAAATTCCATGAGGGGTGTACTTTCCAATTTGGGGAGTTTCCACTGTTTTGGCCCCACAAGAGCTCTTCAAACCTGACATGGTGCCTAAAATATATTCTAAAAAAAAAAAGGAGGCCCCAAAATCCTGTAGGTGCTCCTTTTGATTTTTTGTTTCAGTCCATTAGCACACTAGAGCCACGTGTGGGATATTTCCTAAATCTGAAGAACGTGGGCAATAATACTTCTGTGTTACAAAATTTTTTTTATTACAAATTAATTTTGGCAAACAAAATGTAATTTGTACATTTCATCTCTACTTTGCTTTAATTCCTGTGAAATGCCTAAAGGGTTAAAACACTTTCTAAATGCTGTTTTGAATACTTTGAGGGGAGAAGTTTCTAAAATTGGGTGACTTGTGGGGGTTTCTAACATATAAGACCCTCAAAGAAGCTTCACAACTGAACTCGTCCCTGTAAAAATCGCCTTATGAAACTTTCTTGAAAATGTGAGAAATTGCTGCAAAAGTTCTAAACCTTGTAAAGTCCTAGAAAAATAAAAGGACCTTCAAAAAACGATGCAAATCTAAAGTAGACATGTGGGGGATGTTAATTAGCAACTATTTTGTGTGTTATAACTGCCTGTCTTACAGGAAGATACATTTACATTTAGAAAAATGCAAATTTTTACAAAATTTCCTAAATTTTGGGGTTTTTGCACAAATAAATATTAATCGACCACATTTTTTCACTAATATAGAGTAGAATATGTCACGAGAAAACAATCTCAGAATCACTTGGATAAGTAAAAGTATTCCCAAGTTATTACCACATAAAGTGACACATGTCAGATATGAAAAAATCGGCTTCGTCCTCAAGGGCAAAACAGGCTCAGTCCTGAGGGGGTTAAGCATTTATGGCACATGCGTCCGGCTGCGACACCATACAGGTCAGTGGAGAGGTGGCCGCTTATATAGTCTATAGGAGTTACAGTAAGAACTGAGCGGCACTTGCTCTTCTCTCCGTAAATCTCAAACTTCAATGGAGAGTGGCGGAAGCATCGGGGGGGAGGGGGGGGGGTAGTGAATCGGGCACTGAGCCCTGTCCTCCCGATAGGTGAAGGACCCAGAGGTTTATAAGCCGTACGGCCTGTGAACAGGAGACCTCTCCAATCATTCACCTCCTGGATCCAGTGGCCGCCTCACCAGGCAGGACGGGGGTCAAATGAACCCCGTTCTCGAGATGTGTCAATCCCAGAGCAGAGACCCGCATCATATCCCGTGATTATACCATCAATGTCTAAGGTGGGAATGTGCCTTTAATTCTGAAATTGCCTTTAACTACTGAGATAAAATTTCAGCTAAACAGTAAAAAAAAAAAAAAAGTTGAAAAAAAAAATTTGATGTTCAGCATGTATAAACATAAAAGATATATAAACCGCCCAAAATAATTAACACGCGAGATAAAAAAATATGAAATCAGTGTTTTTTGTTTTGTTTTTCCTTTTGGTATAAATACACGGTTGATATTCCTTTAATATTTCTGAATTTCACGAGTACATTAAATGTGACCTCTATAACTCTAAATTAAGAATTTATGCTGTCTTGAAATTTATGAAATATTTCAACATGAAAGAGAGGCCGGTTCCCTGGGGAAGAGAGTATAATAAATCACCGCTCTGTAGATTTAATACTCCATAGTCAGCAAGATCTGAGTTTTTTTTTTTTTTTTATGTTTTTTTTTTTTTCGCTTTCAAAAATGAAAAAAATGTAATCCTATAAAATAGCTTAACTGCCATCATCCCACATACTAGAATTTTTAATTTCTGCTGTTTCTGCCTGGATTTATTTCCAATATTCCTGCTCGGCTTTTCAATTTCCTCTGTTATTAAAATTTAATTCAGTGCATTAGCATTTAAATTAAAAAAGGTTTTATTTGGTAAGAATCATCGGCAAGGAGGAAAAATTGTAGCGGACCTATTCTCTCGTTCCATGAATTTGTGATGCGGATACAGCGCGTGTTCAATTTAAAATGCAGATGTGTTTTTTGTGCTTTTTTTTAATTACATTTTTTTTTCATTTTTATTTTACCTTTCATCTTTGAAAAAAAAAATCTTTAAGTGGGGAAGAAAATACAAGCAGGCAAAATAATCTACTGCTAAAAATAATAATAAAAATCATAATAAAAATAATAAAGTCTGTGTGTATATATAAAATAAATAAGTATTCTAGGACTTTTTTCATAACCATAAAAAAATTTTATTAAATATTTTATATTGAAATTATTTTACTTTTGTATTTCTTCAAAATTTTATTTTGGCTTCTTACCCATTGGGCCCATACTCTACCTCAGGTCGGTAGTGAAAGCTTGGGGGTCGAGCAGGGTCAAAACACAGGGAGTCTCCGCAAAACCCCAGGAAACGCACCACCTAGGTGGATAATCAAGCAATGACGCCATGGAAGTTTAATGGTCTCAGGACAAGGACATCTCAGGCCACGGCCTGGTATCGATCAAGAGCCGGTCAAGGCGCAGTCCATGGAGCCTCCTTGGCAACAGGATGCCCCGCCTCTGTAGGGCAGATGGAGCGGCGGCTTCTGACAGCCGGCGACCATAAGGACTCCATGTGCCGCCATGCAGGCTCCGGGCACACGGCTCCGCCACATGTATGACACCTAAAGGCAACGCCTCACTGTTCCAGTAATCTAGAATGTTTTTTTTATCTAGACTTGCCTAAAACGACGTGAGAACTGAATTACTTGATCTGTACTGTGGTTGAGTAATTGTTGCAAAACTACAACTCCCAGTCTTCGCTGGCATTCTGGGGGCTGTAGTTTTGCAACAGCCGGAGCGCCGCAGGTCGTCTCCTCATACAACCAATGTTCAAGGTTTAGTGGATTTTTCGGAATGTTTGTTTTGTTTTTACCTCCGTGTAATGACGGACAGATGATGTTTTTGATTTTTTTTTTATTTACTTTTTTTTTTTCCAGTCTTGCTCGATGACTGATCGCTCGCTTATCTTTTCTCCATAATAAATATTCATGCTATGGAAATAATGGTATGTTCTCGTTTAAATTAATTAGAATTATTAAAATGAGTGAAGGAAATAGGAAACCTTTAAACCCCGCGTTTCACACCGTGCATATATTATAATCAGAGCATTTGTATAAATTAGCGGACAATGGACGAGGCGGGGGGATGGCCTTTTAGAAATTTACTCTTGCTTTATACATTTTGATGCCTCTGTTATTACACTTTTTTTTTTATTAGCATTTTTTTTTTTCATAGACAATGCGCGGGTTGATACCTAATGACATGTTATGTTGTTGACAGAATGTGGGAAACAGCATTTTGCATAGGGTTAAGATCATTTAATCGTGGTTCTACAGTTTCCTCTAAAAAAAAATGTAATTTTAGATGGGACTTTTTGTATTGTGTAATTTTTTTTGTGTATTTTTTTTTTTTTTTTTTTTTGGAAGAGGTATATTTTATGTATAGATTTTTTTCGGCAGGAGATTTTGCCTAGTGGGGTATTTTTTTTGGGGGGGGGGAGTGGGGGCTTAATAATAAGCTCGCTGTTTCTTGGGCCTTAGGGAGAATGTGCCATGTGTATGTGACAGCAACTTAAAAAAAAAAAAATATATTGAATTTTAGGTACATGTTTCTAGAACATATTTGCAATTAGAGCTGCATGGTCGTCGTGGTGAAGAGCAGAAAAAAATAAAAAAATATTTTCCAATTTTACATCTTCGTAAACTGCTTCTAGCAATAATTATATATATATAACCTGACCTTTTCTTTACAATTTTTTCTATATTATTTGAATACTATTTTCCTAACCACATTTTCTTTTTTGTTTTGGCTCATGTAAAATATTTCATAAATTTCCCTGCTGCTCGTTGATTCCGTCAGATGCTTCTGTTTTTTTTCATCTTTGACATGTTGTAATTTATAGAAATGGAATTTTTTTTTTTTTTTTTTTTAAATTGACAGAAATATACATCAGTGGAAAATTCCCTCTAGCTTTTGAAAATTTTCCACTAGAAATCATTGGCTGCAGCGCGAGCCGTGTCTGAATATTCCATTGTGTCAGGAGTAATGACGGGATTCCTGAAGGGGCTCCTGGAGAAAACGTGACCTCAGGGCTTAATATAGTAATTGTTCAGGATCTCGCACTAACAATTAAAAAAAATAAAAATAAAATAAGTCTACATTTGATCCCTTTTTGAAATTCAGATATTGATTTGAGGCTATAATACAAACCTGTAATGGGTAGGAGGAAAGAAGTTCTCTGCACTAGTAACCGGACCTTACACCTTCCAGTTGTCCACTTTGGACAAACCCCATTTTATTAGAAAGCTCCCGTGACGATAAGCTGATCACAGGGTGCCCTGCCGCTGGTAAACTCCAGAGATCAGCTGTAATCTGTTGAGGAACCTGGTAGCAAGTGTTTAATTTCCCTACAGCGCCACCACAGGAAACATGAAGTATTACACATTGAAATCAATGGACTGTCCTTGTAATGCATGAATGTGCCAGTTCCTCCCGAGAGAGAGAGACCTTCTTTGTAGCCCTTCCCCACTCTGGCTAATAGGTGAGGGTCCTGAAGGGGCAAATCCCTTTATTACCTCAGCAACCCCTACGTAAAAAATTGTTTTTTACCTCTTTTTATTTTGCGTTTGAAGATTTTATTGAATCATCCCAAATAATGACCTACACATCTAGTAACCCCCGAAACAGATAGGAAAGACCACAATTGCAGTGTAACAAACATGTCACATTCATCGGATCCTTCGACAGGCCCGGCAGAGACCTATAGAGGTTTTACCGCAGCTGCCGCTGATTTTTCATGAGTTAAACCTGAACCCAATAAGGAAATGAGGTTAGACCCCAAATATTTCCTGCTTCCAAGTCGTGCGCCAATTACCAGCGCCGAAGATCTGATCTAACATCGTACATTATGCAATACGTGTCTGGCCTGGCATCATCTCAGGTGGTACATCTAGACAATAGTGAGGGGTACTAGTGAAGTCATAGAGAATATCATTAGGCACAATTCTTTTTGGGCAAATTTTTGTATTTTATTTTTTTAATGTGTATTTAAAAAAAAAAAAAAAAAAAAATATTTTCCTGCTTGCGTCCTGGCCTCGAATATCTTCTACTTAAACCTAATCCCTCACCTCCTCTTGTATTTTTTAGGGAGAGTGCGGTCCAGGGGGAGAGCGAAACTTTCTTAATTCATTCCGAAGAGCGTGAACAATGAGTACACAAGATGTGACGGTTAAAAAAGAAAAAGCTGAAGAAGTTCTCCAGCCGGTACTGTGGAAGCAGAAGGCCAAAAATTCTGCCAAGAACAAGATGGAAGATGGCACCGATGAGGTGCCCGCCGAAATCTGTGTGGTAATTGGGGAAAACCGGAATCAGCAGAATATTGGTGAGTGAGGGGCATGGCCGCATATGACCACTTTATTGTAAGAGCTGGCTGCAGCTTTCCCATGGAGACAACCCCCTTGTATATATCCCGGGACCCCCTATAATAGTCAGAGCAGGGAGCCACTCACAAAGAGCATCTCCCACTCTGGCGGACCGAATCTGTCCACTTGTTACGTGGTCGCCGGTTCTTTGAATGGCCGCCGTCTAATATTACATTTCCAATAGGCTAGAAATTTTTAGTCACGGTTTTTTATATGGTTGTCAGCGTTTAGAGACGTCATATTTTTGTGTCCCGTTACTATGAATCTAATGTGTTAGGGGTTCTTTATTCATCTTTTCCTAGCAGAAGTGCAGGTCATGGACATTTGACATATGTCACCCCTTTATTTTAATAGAGCAATAGAGATAAGCGGCGTCTAGACGCTTCTGCGACACTGTTGGACTCTTAAATCCACACGTGACAGAGGGTGACTATGGGCCGGCTTTACTCCAAGGCTAATAGATTTATGATCTTTCTCACCCCCGTTCAAGGCTGAATGGAGGAAGGGAAGTGACAATCCCGCTGATCACATTTCTGTCTCGGAGCTGCGCGTCTTCACCTTGTGCTATATTATGGGCTGGACTAATATGATTTTATATGTTCTTTTTATTTGTCGACGGATATTCCCGCCAGGTGGAGACTCTCCAGAGAGAAATACCGCAGCCATGAGCAGGGAACCTTCTTGGAGCGGTGGCAGTCGTCCACGTAACATCCCTCCAAGGATCAGCACATCTTCTCCAGGTGAACACATAGAAAGTAGACGTCCGGAAGTGCAGCCATATTGGTTGTCACCAAGAATATTGTGGGTGAAGTCATGTGGTTCTTGGCCAATCAGATCAAGAGGCACAGTAATTTAACATGAAGCGCATACTTTACACGTCGCCCTAAACTAGGTGCCATCCTGCGGGTGCAATAGCTGGGAGTTGTAGTTTTGTGTATTTTGCCGGATATTTTTTTATTTTCTATCTCCTCATTTATTTATCTTTTTTGCTTTTTTTTTTCTTCCAGGGTCTTACGAATGTGGAATTTGTAGGAAAAAGTACAAGTATTACAACTGCTTCCAGACTCATGTTCGAGCGCACATAGGTAAATATTTGACCTCTTTATACACTTATTTCCTTCCTGTACTTGCCCAGTTCAATCCAATCTGTACGTGTCATATGAGAGGGCACTCGCCCTGTGTGACCGCGGAGGAAGGATTTCATTATTTGGAAGAACAATTAAAACCGTACAGAGAATAGATGAGAGATGGAAGCTAGGCCGCTCACTGAACCTAGACCACAGTGTATTAATTCCTACTTTTACCCTAGACCACCAGGTATTAATCCCTACTTTTATCCTAGACCACCAGGTATTAATCCCTACTTTTATCCTAGACCACCAGGTATTAATCCCTACTTTTATCCTAGACCACCAGGTATTAATCCCTACTTTTACCCTAGACCACCAGGTATTAATCCCTACTTTTACACTAGACCACCAGGTATTAATCCCTACTTTTATTCTAGACCACCAGGTATTAATCCCTACTTTTATTCTAGACCACCAGGTATTAATCCCTACTTTTACCCTAGACCACCAGAGAATAAAATAATAAACTTTCAATACTAGACCACCAGGTAATAAATAACCTCCTTACTTGCAGCCCAGAGGGAATGAAATATTAAACCCCCCTCCGCCCACTACCTTAGACCACCAGGGAATCAAATTTTACCCCCCACAAATACAACCCTAAACCACCAGAGGAGAGGAAATTGCCCTAGACCACCAGGTAGTCAAATATTAACCCCTCCACTACTCTAGACCACTAAGGAAAGGGTCATTACCCTAGACCACCAGATAATTTAATATTAGTCGCCTTTTCTACCCTAAACCACCAGGAAATTAAAAAATTAACCCCTCCACTACTCAGGATCTGGTGACATTAACCCCTCAACTACCATAGACTACCAGGAAATTCCTGATTTAGCTTGAAACCTTTTTCTTTTTTTCTGTTGTCTAAACCAGTATGCGTCTTCTATTCCGAAAACGACAGTATATGTGTACATGACAAATGTCTTTCCGGCTTTAAAGGGTTTGTCTCAAGAGGCAACCACTTTCCATACGTTCCATTAGGGCATATGGACATCATAAATGGGGGGGGGGGGGGCATTTACAAAGATTGTACGGTCAGTCATTCATTTGTATGGCCAGCATGTAATGCTGCATTTCACCTGCAGAGGCCGCTGTAGGGGAAATGTATGGCCAGACGCATCCAGAAATCGCAGAGGCCGCTGTCGTGACTACGTGGTAAACAGCGTTATCTGTCCCTCAGAAAAGTAGGGACATGGCGGTTTCATCATTGTGTCTTGAGGACGCACAGTACACAGTGATTAAAATGTGTAATTAAATCCGATCTCCCAATAATGAGATAAAAGCCACAGAAAACGAATGGGCTGCGGGAGATATTGTAATTAGAAGAGCAGATACAGGCCGAGAATTCATCAGGATGAGAGAGACGGTTTATTGGAATCTTTTAGATTATTAATGGACCTCGCTACATCAAAAAGATTATCTTCAAACCCCACTAATATATCGCTTTAAGATTCCCACTTTGAGATGGCGGATGAAAACAGCCTCTTAGATCCTTCTTAAAGATCAGTCAGGCACCTAGATCAGCCATTCACAAGTTCTCATCGTCTGTCGCGGCTTCGAGAGATGCGTCGTAGCAGAATCTATAGAAGCGACTGATACGTCTGCACGATGCAAAGCTTGTCCGGAATAGACCACAGTAGAGGGACACTATACGGAACCGGATTCAGACCTTCATCCGCGAAAACGACCCCGTCGTCAATACTAGACGTGCGATTGGTTAAGCGATCCGATTCAACCCTCTTTCTCACTCGACGCCGAAAAGGCCTATTCCGGGAACAATAATCCCTCCTTAATATTTACTGGGGTGACTTTCCGCAGTAGATATGACCCTCTTGCCCAAATTACTGTATTATTTTGAAACCCTTCCAGTTAGGGTCCCCTGGTCAGAGCTAAAATCCCTACAAGCAGCCATTTTTTATATGGGACTATAAACGCCGTAGCCTCTCGTAACCTGATATTCTTAAAGGGGTTGTCCACTACTGAACAATTGATGACTTGACCACCAGATAATATATCATCGGTGCGGGTCCGATATTAATCGCTCTGGGCGCCCGATGTTATGGCCCATTATGCGATGTACGGAGCCGGAAGCAGATGGCTCCGTGCTGCAGCTCTGCTTCTATTCACTTGAATACTGCAGCTCGGCTGCTATTCCGTGGCCGGAGCCAAGTGCTTCCGGCATGTACATCCGGTGCTCAGAGGCAGCCGGAGCGGCTTAACGGTGCCGGGTCTGGGTGTCGGACCCCCATAGATCATGTACTGATGACCTATCCGGTGGATAAGTCATCAGTTGTCCAGTAGTGGAAAACCCCTTTAAATATTACTGGACTGTCACCTTAGGGCTCATTCAGCGTGATTCTCGTCCGTGTGCAGTCCTTTGATATCAATGGGGCCATTGAGACATGCGTGGGTTTTCATGCAGCGAGTGTCCATCGCGTGAAATTCACTGCATGTCCTATATTGGTGCGTTTTTTAGCACCTTGTCGCCCATTGAAGTCTATGGGTGCGTGAAAAACAGGGACAGCACGAGGATGACGCGGGTGCTACCCGTGCCACACGCGACGCACACTGATGCCACACGCAACGCACACTGATGGCACACGGACATGAAATTCAAGAAATACGCTGCCTTTTTTTTTACGCACGTAAATCGGACACCCTCGTGTGAACGTAGCCTTAGTCACATTATTGTTTTGGGCTACCCATCACGCCTTTACCATATGGACACAAGATTGAGAATGTGTGGCTTGCCCCCCGTGCATCCTATCTCCTTGCTGTAGTGCCCCCCGGCTCCCACCAATTTACTTAAGATTCACGAGGGACATTTAGATCCCTTCCTGTTTCTCTTACTATGAGTTATGTTATTAGTTATTCATTCCTGGCTTGAACGGATCGACCTCTTGGCATGGAGTATATTAACATTTCTTCTTAATTGTTTACATTATTTCTCCTCCATTTACTTAACTTGAACATTTTTAATCAAAACAGCAGTTAAAAAACAATAGGATTCAGTGGAGCAGCGCCCCTAGTGGTCAATTGCAGTAGTGCGGCCCCATCTTACACTTTTTCTTAATTAGATCACCGTTTCCCTGTGGGTAAGAAAGTTGCAAGGAACCTTGTCGTGTTTTGCGTTTTACAAGGTCACTTGCAACTTTCTTTCCTATAGGGAAACGTTGAAGTTGCCTGTGAGTCGCGGTAATGCTGCATTTCTACAGCGAATTGCGTGACACTGTTGTCGCGGAGCTTTCCTGGAACGCTACGGAAAATCTTCAGGACGTACTTGATCTATCCAAAGATAATATGCCGCTCTGCCAGGAATTTTCCACGGTTCTCCTGAAGATCCATCATCAGACTTTTCATGACGGACTCCATTCTGAATTCTACTGACAGACTGTGTCCTGCTGATGGATTTGCAGGACAACCTCGTGATGTTCTCAAATTCCAATTTAAAGGGGCATTACCATCATATAATGCTATAGTATATACTAGTGATATGCCATTATCTTATCGGCGGGGGTCTGACCTCTGGGAACGAAGAGCCTTGTACAGCGGGGGGTTGGGAGCGTCGCTGTGCACGGACACACTGTCAAGTATCCAAGCTGCAATACCAGGCACAGCCACTACAAAATGTATGGCGCTGTGCCTGGTAAACAATAAAGGGGACCCTTAGTCAGCTAATCGGTGGGATGCCAAAGTCAGACCCCCAACAATCTGATATTGATGGCCTATCCTAATTATAGGCCGTTCATGTCAAAGTCACACAAAAAAAACGTTAACCGTTCATTTTTGAGCCCTTAGTTTGTTATTTTTAATATTTCTTGTTTCTATATTTGGGCGCTCTGTACGTTTCCCTATATCTAGTCTTGCTGGAACAAGAATGATTCATTGATTTTTAAGGTGCTTTTTATAAAAGTTTTCATTTATTCTTTGTATTATTTTAAATTTCGGCTTTTTAATTGAACATTTGTCGTTCTTCCCCCTCAGACAACGAAGCTGCGTCTGTAGAGGGAGCGTCACAGGGAAGTAAGTATGCGGTTCTTCTGATATTTCCATAAGACTTTGATGAATTCATCTTTAATCTTCGTATCGTCAGACGGACACGTAGCGAATGCCTGTTGTGATCATTACTTGCGGTATATTTTGGTGGTGACGAGGTTCCTCCTACCCCCTCATTATTGGTCATTGTGACTCGGGATTTATTCGGCAACTTTCTTATATACTTTGTTTCATTTCTTTACCGATTTCAAGATCTCTGCTTGATGCCAGTGAATGGAGACATTGTTTCTGTTCAGGCCCACTCCTGCTCACATTGCTGCTGGTTTGATACAGTGTGTGTGTTGTGTGAGCTAAACAGCCTGGACTCCAGGCTTATACATTGTACCTACACTGATACACTGTAGCAAACAATCAGGACAGTGTTTTAGCTCCTAAACAATTGCCTAGAATTTAACAGTGTATACAGCCCCTATCCCCCATATTATATTTGTCACGTAAATGTAGTGTTGCTTTGTGGTTGTGTATTTTATGTTAATATTCTATGCCGATGCTATATATATATATATATATACCAAAAAATAAGAGTGGAACTGCATTCGGAGAACTCTCCAGTTTTGGGGTGTGCTGTAGGTAAGTGTAATCGCCCCCTTTTTGCAAATCTGAATTTTGAGAATGGGCAATAAAATAGGACACAATAAAAATTTGACAGAATTAGAAAATGTTTGAAATAAACAAATTTTTTTTTGGGATGTTTTTTTTGTTACAATATTGCATTTTATGCTTTGGTCATTATATTACTGTATTATAGTGCAGAGCTGCAGTCACATTTCTGCTGGTTGTCGTCGGAAACAGTCAGCGACCCTAACAGCTTACCTAATGTAGGGAGTTCAGTTCATTTTTTCCTACATCAGAGGACTGTACAGTGCCAGGTATAAAGACAACACTTCCCAGAATGCACTAGAACAAGCTCTGTGCAGGCAATGTACAAGCAGTAGGTGCTGGGAGATTTCAGCTCTGAAGCCTGCAGAAGGATGAATGCAGCTCTGGAGAAGAAGACCGTAAAAATATGGTGTAACTCAGGCTCAATAAAGAGAAGTAATAGGTATAGCAGTGTGTATAGATGATCTCTAGATGTAAAACAGTGCTGAGAAAAGCCGGCGTCCCGTCATACTCGTGACCAGCGGGGTCCCATAGTTTGGACCCCCCGCCCCCCATCAACCATAATAATATGAGAGATCCCAGTGACGGGAATCTCGCTGTCAGTGCTCTCAGACAGTCTCGCCCCGTTCTCAGGACCGCCACCTATCAGATATATTTTACATATTAAAATAGTAATTTTATGGGTCAACCCCGTTCTGTTTTTACATTTGTTTATAGTGTATTAGGCGGGGGCTGGGGGGGGGGGGGGTACAGAAATATAACAAGCAGCCAAACCAATTCAACAATTACAGGGGTTCTGCACTAAACTTAATATTGGCTACAAAGTGCGAGCATATGAGGGGACGGCGTACATTTTATTTTTCTACCTCCCGAACCAGTTGACCAAGACCTAGGGGCTCATTCACACTTCCGTTATCCGACCCGCATTAATTCCCTTTTTTTTTTTTCCATTGAAGGTTACCAATACATTTTAAATGGTTTTATTCACATTTCCTTTTCCTCGTGTTTGATTATTATATTATTCTATTTATTTTTTGCTCGTTTTTATACATTTCGGTAGGTCAAAAACTGTGAAATGAGACATATTTTTGGGTTTGTAGTGAGGTTCCCTCTCCAGAACTCCTCTACCTATTAAAAATTGTAGCAGTAAACCATTATCCATCTGTCTAAACCCAATTTTCACCCCCGTCCCTGGATCCTGCTTTTATTATGAACATCTACTGATCCCGGGGCTGCTTCTCTCTATAATTTTCTCTCATATCCTATATACAGAGCAATTACGCTGCTCCTGGAGCCGCAGCCCGGGCCCTCAGGGGCCAAAGTGAGAAGATATGGGCATAAAAACTGTTCATGTTGCAACCAATCAGAGTTCAGCTTTTATTTTCTAAATTATAGTTGGAAAATGAAATGTGAACTCTGATTGGTTGCCTGCGGTGACACGCCCACTTCTTACCTGAGACAAGTCAGGCCCATTTAGGGAGAGGCGCAGAGGAAAACTGGAGGAGGTGTCTATAGCAACCAATCAGATCACTAATTACATTTTCTAAAGGTCTGGAGTCTGATTGGTTGCCATGGGCAACCAAGAAATCTTAGTAAGTATTAAGTGTCTGCCACTCCTGCTTCATGTCACTCCATGTCTACACATACAGGCCGCTGATCTTGTGTATTGCATCGCCCCCTCCCCCACCCAAAAAACAAGTCAAAATATTTCTGGGAAAGCTGGGTGATAACCAAAATGAACATTCTTATTCATCCTCAAGGCAAGTTGGGCTAGTAATGAAGAAATGCACCCGCTCTGAAATCAGTCCGGAACGTGGGTGGGAGCTGCAATGGCAGCCATATTGGCTTTCTGACTAAGAAGTTGTCAGAAAAGGACGGTGGCCCGGGGGTGACATCCAGACATCTTTGTTTATGCGATCACCGGTCCCTCGCAGGGAGGGAGAATAGACGGCAGGGTTGAGTTGCTGGCGTTACCGTTTGGTTTATCGATTACTTATTGACCGCTCCACCAGACTGGCGTTCTGTTATATTGGTATTTTGGGTATTTCTGGAAAATGGTGCCAGGCGGCTGTCTTTGCATGACTCCCCTCTAAATCACGTGGGGGGAGGGGTGATCCCCATTACTGCCTGAACTGTGCCCCCCCATCCACCTGTCACATGTTGTGTTGCCCTCCTGCTTGTCCAGTCATTCATCTGAACGTGCTAGCATACATATTTTCATTCTTGCAGACAATTTTCGCTACACGTGCGACGTCTGTGGCAAAAAGTACAAATATTACAGCTGTTTCCAGGAGCACAGAGACTTGCATGCCGTGGATGGTAAGTATCCCGATCTCCATCTGTCAGAGGTAGGAAACCCTGTGTAGAGTCCTGCAGGGAGCGAGCGTAGGTGCCACCGCCTCATGCTACAGGCATCATTAATAGTCATGTCTTAAAGGGGATGTCCATACAACGCTTCACTTTCTAAATTCGTACCTTCCAAAGGTTAGGACCGCCTAATAATGCCGCCTCTTTATTATAGAACATATTGGTGTTTGGCAGAATGATCGTTATGGCCGCTTGCCTAGTTCAGTCGTGGTTGGGTTTAGACCGGACGACTACAACCAACTACCAATCCGATACTTGCTTTCATTTTCTATCCGTTGTTTACTGAAAGCTGGATTCTGATTGGTTTCCGTGGGCAGCGTCACAGTATCTTTTATACATGACCAACACATTCCATCTTGGTCACAGTTGCGAGGAGGTAAATTTAGCGCAGCTGGATACCTCAGGCGCCGCTTATCATTTGGATTTGGCAAGTTAAACTGATGACCTCTGTGTGGGTTGTTTTTAACCTGTCGTCTAAAGTGATCAGAACTTATTAAAAAGAACATGGACGTTTGGTGCACATTAAAAAAGTGAAAACCGTTTTTGAATATCTTACTCTTAGGCGGAGTTGAAGTTACAGGCCCAAAGCCCGAGGCTGCACTACTGAGACATGATGACATGTCCTCTTCTGAGTTCTGTCCGGTGCAGTCTTGTCATGGAGATAAAATTACCATCTGCGTTCTAAATGGCTTGAATGTTAACCTTGCCAGTCTTCATGACAACACTGCACATGACATATATCAGAAGGGGACACGTTGTCATCAGCATCTCCCAGTGGTGCAGCCTCAGGCTTTGGGCCTGTAACTTCCAGCAATTTATATCTCTGCAAAGGAAACAATATTTAGTAAGAGGTAAGATATATAAAATAGATACGCACATAAAGGAGCTGTTATACATGTCTTAAAGGGGAACACCACCAATTTATGTCATCTGACATATATTGCCGATTTTCTGAGCTGGAACCGAACCAAATTCAAGGGTCTTACAATTCTAAAGAGTTCCTGAACCCAACATTTCCGCCATTAGGCATTTCCAGCAGCGTTCTTGTGATGGAGGGTCTCCTGACATAACACAGGAAACATTTTGATGCTATCCCCTTAAGGGCCAGTTCACACACAGTTTTTTGCAGGCAGAAAATTTTGCCTGAAAATCAGCTGCAGGTTTTTTTTAAGTGGTTTTGTGCCACACGTTTTTTAACACGTTTATTTTACGCGGTTTTTATGTTTCTTTTTTTTACACGAGAACTTCCGCTGCTTCGTCTAGCGATTGGTCTCGGTGCTCGACCCCCACCAATCCAAACTTCTGACATGTTACTATGACATGTCAGAAGTTTGTCAAACGTTTAGCTACAAAAAACTGCATTAAAAAAAACGCCCGTTTTTTTCTGTCTCCTGTTGATTTCATTGGGGTTTTTGAGGCGGAAAACGACTCAAGAAAGGTCATGTCACTTTTTACCGCGTGCAAACAAAAAACACGCCTCTAGCCCCCATAGAAATCAGTGGGAGGAGATTTGAAGCGTTTTTTGGCACTAATTCCGACGCGGTTTCTGCGTCAAAATCGGCACCAAAAAAAAAACTCAGTGTGAACAGGGCCTAAGGAAGGAAATTTAAAGGCAAATAGAACATTTAGGAGAATCACATTATTTGAAGGGCATGAATTTTTAGTGAATTAATGATTGTGTGGAGTTCACTTTAAATAACATTATTGTTTATCATATGCATTCTCCCTATAACCATCTGTATGTATTAGATATTGGATACAGCGCTCTATCTGTTCCTCCACACACATACTACTAATATCAGCTGCCTGCTGTCACCAGTAGAGGGCCACCTTTATACAGCTGCATAGGGCTCCTATTAAATGGGTAGTCCAGGATTAGGAAAATATGACTGCTTTATTCCAGAAACAGTGCCACATCTGTCCACAGGTTGTGTGTGGTATTGCAGCTCGGCCCCATTCACTTCAATAGAGTTGACAGGTGTAGCGCTGTTTCTGGAATAGAGCAGCCATGATTTTCTAATCCTGGACAACATAACTAGGAACCGTGTACATCTCTGCCCCCTGGTGGTGACAACAATCAGCTGACAATTGTATCATTTTTTGGTTTACATGGTTTTAGTGAAGAGCGAAAGTCATGAAATAGATTCTGAACTTTTTGCGAACACAATCCTTTCAATGTCAAGGGGATTTCTTCTAATATTGTCCTGTCCTTATTAGCGAAAAAAAATAAGATCATACATTTATTATCAGGGCAGTTCCTGCGCCAGCATTGGGTATTGTCCTCACAGCTGATACCATTTTGGACCAATTTTTTTTTTATTAACCAATATTTGAAAAAAAACAACAAATTTTACATTTTTGGTGGCGGCTATTTTTTTTTAAAAAGAAAACTGGAGAACATATTGGGCAGATTTATTCATATTGTCTTAAATAGAGACCGGATATAACTGGATCGTCAGAAACTGCGGCACGTTTATCACAATGGCGCAGCTTGCTAGACGTGTTAGACACTTTGTTTCCTTACGCCACCGCTTGGCTGACGCACTTCACATTTATATTTTGCATTAAAAAAATGACACACTCCTTTTTTTTTTCTAGATACTTTTTGCAGTGGTTTAGTAATCCCCCCGCCCCCCACATCTTGGCTGAATAATCTCCCTCGGCCTCCCCACCTAGAATAAAACATTCAAAAAAAAATTCAGTTCTGTGTCTTAGCCCCTATGTTCATCAAGTCAGTGAGACCCGGGAAATACAGGAGACGGACCGATCGTCTGCCGATATTAGACAGCGGCGCGATCTTATTATTTTTTAGTACTAGAGTTTCCCTTTAAATTCCCAATTTCTGCAGTAAAGGGAGTGACACATCCGGTACAATGTGCTTGTTTTCACCTGCCCCTCCTGTATCTGCCAGGAATGTAGTAAAGAAGAAAGGACAGGGTTGGGTAGAGATGTGCGGGTAGAGGTGCAGCACAGGGGGAGTCTTGGGGGAGGGGAGGGGGTGAGAGGTGATGATGAAGGATGTGAGCACGCCCTCTACAGAACTCCGTAACACAATTGGCACACATCCAGTAACGCTTCGTCCCATATTTATCACACATGATGACCCTAGAGACGTCACAAATATGCTTTTGATTTATATATATAATTTTTTTATTTTTTTTTCTCCATTTTTATAGGTTTTATATTTTTAAATCTACATATATATTTTTAGTTATTTTTGCAGATGTTTCTTTTTTATTTATTTATATATATTTTTTTTATTCTGCAGAGCATTTCTACAATTATTATTTTTTTTACACATCCCTTTGTCAGTATGTGAATTGTGTTTTTCTATAATGTGTATTTTGCATGGCTGCTGTAGTATATGTTTATGTTTAGGGGCCCATCGTGTTTTCTATAAGATCCTGGATCTCTTGTAAGGTTCATGTTGATAAGTTATAATCTCACCCCTCTATCTGAGGCTGGGTCTATACGCTGTGAATTTTGGGGTGAGCACTTGGTATTATATTGACCGCTCGGCTGTGTATAGATCTAGTCCAGCCGTGTTCTTCATGCTGTGAGAGCCACCGCTGTATTTCCATTGGCCAAATATAGATTTTAATTTGCTCATACTTTTGTATTATTATTTTTTTACTGCATAAATCGACACCATTTCTGTCATGCGATTTATAATTGTTACAAAATACTAATATAAATTTGGCAAATAATAAAAAAAATATAAATATAGAAGTAATAAGATGGAATATATCTAAAAAAAAGTGTGTGTGTTTCTATATATATATATTATGCATTGCAATTTCAGAAAATGCATTAAAAAAACAGCACCTCACTCCTGGCCTCTTGTGGTCACAAGTAGAAGTGCATGCAGAAGACTAAGGCCTCCTGCACACAGTGTAGCCTGAACAGTGGCACACAGAGTCCGTATGGTTCCATATAATGGGCTGTATACCTCTGCATGGCACCATATCCCCCTTTGTATTCCAAAATCTAATAAAACATGGCAATACTTTTTGTTCTCTCTGATTTTAATATAATCCTATTATTCCTATTATAGCACAAAAAGGTGGAGATTCATGTTAAAGGGATTGTCTGGAAATACAAAAAAAAGGTGTTGAAACGGCGCCATACTTGTCCATGGGCGGAGCCTGGTATTACAGCTGGTGGTCACGTGCCTGTGGCTGAGCTGCAATACCAGACACAGCCCATGGACAAGAGAGGCGCTGTTTCTAAGATATAAAGAGCTACTTGTCCCTCAGTAATACTGCACTGTAATAATCTGCCTGAGGATGAGGGACGGGTCAGGCTGATGTTGTATTTGATCGTTTACTTCATTCTGTATTTTATACTTTTTTTTTTTACTTTTTATTTTTTTCAGAACATATGACATCCGTTTTCTTTTTTCTTTTTTTATTGTTTTCTTTTTTTTTTTCCCTGCTTTTTTAGACACCTATATCCATATGATGGTAACGTCAGGGGACACAAAAGAAGAGGACCTAGAACCATGTGTCAAACTTGGTCCAAGTATGATGGGATATCTCTAGAACATCTCCCTCCATCCTCATTTATACACTTTATTTTTCATACTGTTGTTTATTTTTTTTATATCCTTTTTACAATGTCATTATTTACGGTTTAGAGGTAAAATATTTTAATACGTCTGTTAAACTCGGTCCCAGCATTTTGATTTTCTTTAAGTTTGACGTTATACGGTAGATAGAAGTTTTTCACTCTGACTTGAAAGCTCCACCACCATGTTTTCTCCCCTCCACCGTCTCCTCGTTTGGAAACCGCAACTATTGGGCTTAATAGTACTGGTCTCCTCATAGGGGGCAGAGGGACCTACAGGACCCCTTTAGGCTCCAGGGCCCAGTTGCGACTACAAAATCTGCACCCCCTATAGTTACTCTCCTGTTTAAAAAGCTTGATAAGACCCCGGTGTTTGTGGTAAACCGGGAGTAATTTAGTGAGCGGCACAGTCCACCCAGAGGGCTTGTTTCATGAAGACCCTATTAGGGCATATGGATGTTCGAGAGGGGGGTCCCCCACTTTGAACCCTCCTTTATGAGCCAGAACAGTGCCACTCAAATTCTGGCAAGCTCGAGGGGTACATGCATTACCATTCATCTGAATGGCCGCCATGTAGTACTACATTTCCCCTGCAGGAGATATGCCTGGCTGACACAGCCACCCCCTGCAAAATCAGGTGTTTGCTAGGGATGGCCGGCCCCGGGGCGATCAACTAATTGCTGCAGCGGCTGCTTTCTGAGACCACAAGACTTCTAAAGGGGAACCACTTCTTACTGATCTAGAACGGGCACTTTTGGCCCACTAAGTAGTTTCCTAAAGTATTGATTCGGTAGGGTGCCCCATATGGTGTTCAGCGCAGGATCCTCCTGGGCGATGCATGATCTTAGCAGCCACTCTCCATTCTGATTATTAGGGGGGGTCCAGATTTGGGGGCTTGTCTCTAGTGTATATGACTGGCCACTGAATTTGACTCCTGAATATTTAAGACCTTGTTGTGCGTGGTGTACGAGTTACCTGTAACTGGACTTAATATAAAGACCTATGTTTTTAGTTTTTTTTTTTGTTTTTTTTAGTAAAAATAATTATTACATATCACATTAAAGTTTACAAATCAATAATCATTTTTATGCATAAGACAGTATTATATGTGCAACATAAGTAATATATATCATGAAAGTGGCATCTTCCTCCCTTTACCCTTCCTGTTCTCTGTAAATGTTCAGAATCCATCTAGTGGAGGGGGAGGAGGTGGATGCAGCTGCAGTTCCTCTGCCTGACACTGCAGTGGGAGGGGGAGACGTTGGGTGTGAGCGCACAGCTCTGACCCCAAACTAGGAAAAACCGTCACCCCCCCCCCTCCTAAATATTTTCAGTTTTTGTTTTTTTAGCTCGTTTCTGTCAGATTCAAATTGTGTCCTAGTTTGCCCATCTCCAGCTGTAAAATGAATCCGGGCTTGGATTAGTGCGACTTAACGTTTCCGTTCTGGTTACATCTTCGTATCCCAGAGAAGCAGCTGCATCCGTGGCCATTATAGTGCGAGAATCTATGACCGCAGTATATGAGCAAAACTAATGCTGATTGGAGGAAGGGCAATGACCAGACGGGACTCCTTCCTGCACCCCCCTCCCCCAGACCTCTATTAGCACCAGATTATTTAAAGGGGTTCTTCACATTTGAGAGCTCTTGTCCTGCAGCAGGATCCCCATGTTTAGCCTGTTTTAAAATCCATTGGGTTCTGTGTAATGTATGGGAGGGTGAGGTCCTCCAGAGCCAGGAGTAATGAGGCGCATAATAGAAGGCTGCTGATAGGTGGACCCCTAAATGGGATGGCTGATTAAAGAAAAAAATTAACATTTTTAAATACCTTACTAGGAAATGGACAGCCAATAGTTTTATGAGAGCTGTGTAATGCTTTATTTTACCTGTGGGGGCACTGCAGGATATTGTCAGTAGACCCTTCTAACCAAATGGCAGTGTCCAAATTGGGCATATGAAAAGGGGGGCTAGCCAATAAATTCCTTAGAAGCTGCTTTTTAGGATTGTCTTAATACACAGTACTGACAGAAGTGGCAGCAGCTCTGGATGTGACTGGAGGAGTATAATCTGGATGCTTGTGACGATGGTGGTTACTGACACGATGACTGCTGTGTGTATGTTACTCTTTGTAATGTATACAGACAGCGAAGTCCCCACCGGAGCTGATGTTTCTCTCTCAAGATCTTTTTTCTATCATTTGTTTTATTTCTCGTGTCCGCTGACATTTCGCCGCTTGTATTGTAAACCAAAAAATAAGTGATGTGGAATGATCTCCTCTTTTTTGTTTTGCTTCTATAGAAACCGGTAATTATATGTGTGAGTTCTGTGGCAAGCAGTACAAATATTACACTCCATACCAGGAGCACGTGGCGCTGCACACCCCGATCAGTGAGTATAATGATTAACCCCTTCTCCCTGACACAGACTGCCGCAGGGCCTCCTCACACTCCAGCGTGCGGGCGAGCGTGCATGGACCGGAGGGGCGTCCGTCTTAATCACATCTATAAGATGTCCTATTGGGGATAGGGGGCGCCTGCAATCGCTATACGGTTTATCAGGGGGGGAGATAATACCAACAGTGCAGTATACAGATGATGCACCACCTCTCAGCCAATCAGAATAGCAGAGCGGGCTCATGTGATTCCCTATAATCGCATTCAAAGTGTATTTGACTTTATAACGTGGAAGCACCTACAGGTTTCCGTTTGTCTCCGTTGTGCAGGGGTTCCGTCGTTTTGACAGAATCAATAGCGTAGTCGACTACGTTTGGAGTTAGTTTTCACAGACGTTAGGGTATGGCTTTAATCACAAACACCCCTTCATCTTAAAGTGTACCTCCAACCTCTCCTGATTTTAGGTCTGAATTTCTGGGCCGATTAATTTCGTTATACATGATAAAATTCTGGTTGCCGCCACTAGGGGGAGAGCTCAGCAGTTTCCTGCATACACATGTATTATTAACCTCATGGCGGCTGCTGCTTGGACTGTCGTTTGCATCCTATTTGCAGATCAGCCATAATAAACAGCACATTATAGCCTGTTGACGGATTCATGGTGTTGGGAGTTTCCCTTCTGCCCAGCAAGTTATTATAGAAGAACCCTGAGCGGAAGTCTCGTCCTGTGAGACGTCTCCACTTTCCTCTATTGATTTTTAATTAAAGTAAAAGAGAACTTTATTCCAAGAATATAATGAACGTTCACGGGAGCCGTCAATGACCTCTACGTCCTGTTCACTCCAGGAACTTGAAGATAACTTTTTTTTTTTCTCTCCTTTTTTTTTTAGAAAGTGCGTTTAACCAAGACGTGGAAACCAAACAGCCCAACAATTATGAGGAAAACCATAGCAATTCTCCGCACTCCAGTGGTGAGTAGCTACGTAAAGGCTGTTGTGATACATCATGCACCAATCACCTCCAGAGCTGCATTCAGGGTTCTGCTTCTTTGGACAAATCAGTAATGGCTGAGCAGAGGTCTCAAAATATACCACATTCTGATGCACTGTATTGTGGGAGATGTAGGGTTTTCTATAGTAACTAAGGGCATTTGCTAATTAATTTTTCCTGCTTCGTCGTCTTGTCTTGTGAAATTCCACATTGTTACAAGTGTGTTGGATTGTAAAACATTTTGTATTATCAGATGCTGGGTTGAAGGAATTTCACTGTACATTAAATAAAAGCTCAGGCCATAAACCAGCAGGGGGCTGCGCTCAGATTCAATTTAGAGCCTGAGAGCTAACAGGAAGTCAGCAGAATTCTGAATACAGCTTTGAAGGGGAAGGGAGTATAAAGCCATGTCATTTTGTGTCATTAACCATGTGGTGGCCACGTGTGGGGGCTGCTACAATATTTGTGACCAGAACTAGGTCTGCTTTTACTTGTTGTAGCCGGCTCGAGTCGAACACGTGCCGGGATGTCGGACATGGTGGGCGGAAGTGGAGGAGGCGGCAGTATGACCAACTGGCAGAAGGGTGAGTTGCACATGATCATACCCTACATGTACAGGTAAGAGCAGGACACCAGACATTGCCACTGGGTGGTGCTCTACCAATGAAGAATCATCGTTCATAGGCCGGAATTCTTTTGGTGATACTTTGGTAGATGAAGTCACATGTCCCAGCGTAGAGAACCCCAAATATAATAATCAGTCCTATTGTTTCTAGGTTTTTAGTTCTGGTATTAACCTCCGTGTCATCAGATAGTAAGCGGAGGTGCTGTATGTGTCACCCCCATATTGTTAGCAGATGTATGTGAAGAGATGGAGACCACCTCACATCGATCCCTCCTCACGTGTCTATATGCTTAGGTCAATGAAGTCAATATAGAATACATGCATAAGGACTTATTGCTTATGAAGTCATATATTTTAGATTGTAAGCTCTTGGGGTCATACACTAATCCTAAAGGCCTTATATACCCTATACGGTTCACACTTCCTAATCTGCCTGCTATCACAATTTTGCTGTGGACCGGTCACGGAGCAGGGACGGTAGAGACGGTTTCCGGTCTCGTCCTTCATCACAGCTGCAAGGAGGGAGATGCTACCGTGGAAAATAATGTCAAAATCTCTTTCTTTACAGCTGCAGGGAAGAACATGGCTGTAATCCCACTCTTATCCCCTCTCATCTGCTGGAGAGCCCCTGATAGTATGTATATTAGAAGGTGTGAGTACTATAGCTGTATAGGGGCTCACACTTTGATAACATGTGTAAAGACGTATGACATCGTGACATATCAGAAGATAACATCAGTGGCGGTCCATACGCTGGACTTCAAAAGGTTGCCAAATCAGAGACCACCAATTTCAGAGAGTGATCGGCTCCTGGCCCCCCCCCCCCCCCCAGCTGATCGGATCCTGGCCCCCTCCCCCCCCCAGCTGATCGGATCCTGGCCCCCCTCCCCCCGGCTGATTTTGCCGCTGGCAGGGCATATAGACAGGGTTTGTCCATTAAACTCCACAACAAAGGGGGTCACAGCATCCTGTAATGGGCCCAAACCCCTTCAGGACGTCTAACGGTTTGGGTGTGTTATTGAGCCCTAGTGCCCCTTATTCTGACCCTCACCGCTCTCTGTAGTATCTGCTCACAGTTGCACATGATGTTTCTCTGCTGAACTCAGGACAATTGTAATATTTGTCATTTCAGAAGCTACCAGTCCAATGACCTCCAGCTCCTTCCCACTCATGCAAGGTTTGTTTCTGTCGCCTTTCCTTTGATTTCTGTTATGTGCAGTGTTGTCTTGTCTTGGGGCAATCCCTTTAAGATAGAAAAATAGGTTTGGTGTCTCTTAATGGGGTTGTCCCAGAATTGGCAATTATTACCACTGGATAGGTGAGTCTGATGGTTGGTACGGCACTACTGGGACCCCCATCGATCGTGAAAATTAAGGTTTCCGAACCCCCAGACCCTCCTCACTGCCCCCCCCCCCCCTCAGGAGGGCATTGAATAGATTGGCTGTAGAACAAGTGCCCGCCGCTCCATTCAATGTCTATGGGACTGATGGAAACAGCCGAGCTCTAAGGCAGCAAAGTGCAGGGTTTCATACCTTTAAGATCTGTCATTCTCCTAAAACATTTGAGTCACAATCCTAATTTTTCTTGTATTAAAGGGAAAGGATGGAAGAAGAAGATTAAAAGAAAAGTGGAATCGAACAACAAATCTGTGAAAGAAGAGAAAAGTGCTAAAGTAGAAGGTAAGTTCCACGTTCTGAGAGCAGCTTCTCCAGGACACGGTAGATGTTCCCGATCTCCACACGTGTGAACACGGGAGGTATAAAATATAGAAAGAGATATAAAATATGTTTATCTGTATGTAGAGGTCCTAAAAACATCACAAGGTACCACAAATCCTTCCATGGTCTCCTCCATGTTTATGCTGCCCTCAGATAGACGGCATAAACTGATGACCGGTTCCTGGTAAAGATGGCGAGTCCTTTGTGTTTTGTATCACCGGAACCTGCATCTGGATTACCAAGTGGTGCCAGATTATCAGAGTTTGGATATAGCAGGCTCATTCTGCATTGCGGGTGGAGACGGCTGCCGTACACGTCATAATCTTGTTAATACCGTGAACAAAATCCTTCATACACGATGTTACTCGCAGCTTCCCCTGCTGTGCTCTGTGGACAGAATTGACATTTTAGTGTCTTAAAGGAGCCGCCAAAGCTTATAAAATGCAGCGTTTAGAGGAGCTGCTCATATCGAACATATCTGTATGAAGAACTACACATGTGAGGTAGACACGACTCCGAGATACTGCATTACCGCCGTGTAATCCATATATCCAACCATTAACATCTTTGGCCGCTGTACTTTGTGTGAACTAGGTCTTATCTCTCATCATTAGACCGGTATCTCAAGGCCGCAGGTTAATTAAGAGGAGCACCGGCTGCTCCCAGAATTAGCAGGTAGGATCAGCCTGCAAGATCACAAGCAAGTGCCAAGTACAATATTGCATCAGAGTGCTGAGTTTTTACACAGAATATATATATATATACCTCTAAGGCTTCGTTCACATCTGCGCTAGGGTCCCGTTCCGTCATAGCTTTCCGTCGGGACCCTGACTGACACAAACGGAAACCAAAGGTTTCCATCACCATTGATTTCAATGGTGACGGATCCGGTGCCAATGGTTTCCGTTTGTCTCAGTTGTGCAGGGGTTCTGTCGTTTTGATGGTATCAGTAGTGGTGTGTCAGTCCGGGTCGGAATGGAACCCTAGCGCAGATGTGAACGAAGCCTTAGTCCTTCGCCTGTATCTGTCATTAAAGGGATATTTCAGGCTCAATTACCGAGCCTACAAGACCTCAATGACCTCCCATCCTTATTGTTGTCAGTTACACGGACATATTTCATTAGCAGGACACGCAGGCTGACCCCCTCCCCCCTCCCGCAGGCAGACCTGCAAGCTGACCCCCTCCCCTCCCCCTCCCGCAGGCTGAGGAAAGTGCGCAGTAGTCTATACATTATTGGTGATGAACCTGTCTGAGTATTTTTAGGGCTTTTTCATTGGGGAGCGGCTACAGCTGACCAACAATTGTTCGTCTTTGATCTCCGGATCTTTTTTCTAATCTTGGACAGCCCATTTAACCTTTTCAGGACCAGACTCCTTTTCATTTTTTATGCTTTTGTTTTTTCCTTCCAGCCTTCAAAAAGTCATAACTCCTGACACCGCCGTATGAGGGCTTAATATTTACGGGACAAGTTGTACTTTCTGATGGCGCTATTTAATATTATGTGCGATGTGCGAAGATGGAAAAAAAATCAGAATGGGGTGGAGTTGGAAAAAACAGCAGTTCCTCCATTTTCTTATGGGTTTCTTTTTTACGGTGTTCAATGTACAGGGAAAATGACACGTTTCTTTATTCTGCGGGTCAGTCCGATCCCGGTCATACCAAATTTATATCGTTTTTGTTCTGTTTTAGTACCTTTAAAAAAAAATTAACTTTGAAGGAAACCTAAAAAACGTTGCATTGCGATATTGTGACCCCCGTAACCTTTTTATGTTTCTGTGTAAGACGTGTTTTTGTACGTGGAAAGATGTCGTTTTTATTAATATCATTTTGGACAATGTTGGGCATTTCGATCAAGTTTTGGTCAATTTTTTGTGAGGATTGAAGTGGCAAAAAAAATGTGATTCGGCCATCTTGACCTTTTTTCCCCGCTACGTCGTTCACCGTATTGGATAAATATTTTTATAGTTTAGGCATTTTTGGACGCGGGGATACCGCATGTATTTGTTTTATTTTTCTTTACATGTGATTTAGAATTTTTATATTTTTTGAAAAAAAAAAATTTACATTTTTTTTTAAACTTATTTAACCCCTCCCCTTAGGGGACTTTAGCCTGCGATCATTAGATCGCTTATGTTATAGACTGTATTATCACAATATTGCAGTCTATGGCAAAATCAGTGCATTGCTATTGAGTCCTGCCACAGGCAATCCTCCTATCGCAGGGCTGGGAGCGTTCTCAAGGCTCCCAGCAACTCGGAGTACACCGGCTCCCGTCCCCGAAGCGAAAGGATCTGTTAAAAACCCTGCAGATGCCGGTGGTCATATTTGACACCGGCATCTGAGAGGTTAAATGCTTGCGATCAAAAATCATCACCGCGGCGACTAAGGCGCCCGCTCTGCTTCTGAGTGGGCGCCATATGTAAATAACCCTTTCCTGACGTAAATAGGCATATTACGTTATCACGAGTGATCCGATATAAGTTGCAGTTTCATAATAGACCAGTAGAGGCTTCACCATCCGTTTCCGTTCCACGCCGCCAAGACATGAGGGTGACGGCTCCCAGGATCACACACCATGTGATCTCACCGGCCCGTTAGCGGTGCTAGACCTCAATGGCGTTGACTCTTCCTAAGTGTAGGCTTCATGAGACTGCCGGCTCTGACTGGGAACTTTTGGCCAGTGTCGTGTTTCGGCGGCCGCCACAATCTAGTCCCTGGTTAGGTCTTTAGAAGAACTCCAGAATGTCTTCCAGATCCGGGTGACTTGAGAGAAACAAGGGCATTTCAAGGGGCTTTCCCACCATGTTTAATAGCGAAATGATTGTAATGGGAGACTCCCGCCTGTGACGTGTATATAAGTACATTGCATTGTGAGAACTTTTTGAAAGCCCCAAATTGTTTTCTCGCAGAACCGTACACTTGTGGGGCATGCGGGATTCAGTTCCAGTTTTACAACAATCTCCTGGAGCACATGCAGTCACATGCCGGTGAGAATACTCGCAAATTCATTGTCATTTGCTTGTAAATGAAGTATTCTAATTTTTGCATTCTGGAATTCGAGCTGATTTTTTTTCACTAGGCTTTGAGGACTAGTTTACTTTCTGGCTCCATGTTCGGCGCTTTCATTCAGGGATCTTCTTGGCTCAGCTGAAACTTTATGCTCCACCTTAATGTATTATAAAATCTGATTAATATGGCGGTGTGGGAGAGAAAAGCGTGGTTGGAGTCCCGCCGAGGCTCCTTGTCCCTCTTATGATCTGGGACTGACACTGGCTGCTAGGATTACGCTGCCTGACAGCTGCTTGTAGCCCCATCATTGTGTCTCAGATGTTTGGGTGAACCTGGTTTGGCAATGTGTTGATAGCGAGGACGGGTGCAGCACGTTGGCAGCGTCAGGGTGGGTTATTCCTCTTCTCCGTTAGCTTTATTAATCAGATTTTTCTCTCGATGGAGCAAATCTATAAAGCTTGTGGCAGGAACGATCCGCAGATCTCGCACCTTCCTTCCTCCTTACTGTTTCTGGCGGAGGCTTTGTATTTTCTGGTGGGTTTTCCGTGACGCAACTAAACCGTTTGTGCGATGTCGCCCTCGAGATTTACTTGCTGGTTCCAACGTTTTTTTCCCTCTTTCTCTTCCCTCAGCTGATAATGAGAACAACATCGCCACCAACCAGTCCAGATCACTGCCACCAGCAGAGGAGAACTGGAAGACTCAGCCCCAAAGAAACAACACCAATAACAGTATGTGTGCACATATGAGGCTCGTGACTTCTTATTGTGATAGGATTAGTCTACTGAAGGGGGAGTCCATCTAAAATCATCCTCCGACATGCCATGAAGAGGTGTAAGGAGAGGCTAATGGGGGGCCCCCCAAAACAATGGCACTTGTTGTGGATGTTCTGTTTGAAATCTCATGTGCCGAAATCCTCTGTTCCACCTTGAATGACATTGAACATTTGACATTACTCCGATGGTCCTTTCGCTTTGGAAATCATTCGGGGTCTGAACTCACTGATTCGTTCCAATGTCATCATGATGGGTCAGAAGATGATTTTATGTTTAAATCTGTGTTAACCTGGTCAAAAATCAAACAACATGGCCGGTCGGCTCGTACTCTCAGTTCCTACAGAGAGACGACTCTTCAGTAGCAAAGAATATTACCATAAGCATTATGGGAAGGGGGCTACAGCCCCTTCATGGGTTTGTCGGATACGAATCCCACAAAAAGTAGGTGATCTGATAATACACTTGGGTGATGAGGTGGCACAGCGTGATTTATGTTTGGCCTTGGGTCACCCGTGTTCAGTTATTCTCTTGCTTGGAGTACGTCTGATTTTGTTGCATGATATTCAGCTGTCTGAACACAACCCGAGATCTTTATCCTGTAAACATTGTCTTGTTCTGTCTCTTTCAGCGGCTGTAGCGTCTTCTGCGCCGGTGCCCGCTGTTAACAACTCTCTCCCGGAGAAGGAGCGCCAGCACATTGCAGAAAGGCTCCTGAGGGTCATGTGCGCTGATCTGGGAGCTCTGAGCGTGGTCAACGGCAAAGACTTCCTCAAGCTGGCGCAGACCCTGGTAGACACCGGTGCTCGTTATGGGTCCTTCTCGGTCAATGAAATCCTGGGTAACATGAACACGTTGGCTTTGAAACATCTACCACGAATGTACAACCAAGTCAAAGTCAAGGTGACCTGCGCGCTGGGGAGCAATGTTTGCTTAGGGATCGGGGTTACCTGTCACTCGCAAAGTGTAGGTCCGGACTCGTGTTACATCCTTACCGCGTATCAGGCTGAGGCCAATCAAATAAAACGTTACGTGTTGGGCATTAAAGACATGGACAGTAGAGACAGCGGCGAATTCATCCACCAATGGGTGCAGAACGTTCTCTCCGAGTTTGTCATGTCGGAGATTAGGACAGTATATGTTACGGACTGCAAAGTTAACTCTTCCGCTTTTTCCAAGGTCGGGACGTGCTTGCGTTGTTCCGCCTGCTCGTTGAACTCCGTGGTACAAAGCGTTTTAAACAAACGCACGTTGCAGGCGCGTAACATGCACGAGGTCATAGAACTCTTGAACGTCACCGAGGAGCTGGCGGGATCGAGTGGTATCGCCAGGGAGACGTTTGGGTCCTTGGAAGAAAGTTCTCCTCCTCCTTGCTGGAACTCGGTCACGGACTCTCTCTTGCTTGTTCACGAGCGGTACGAGCAAATCTGCGAATTTTACAGCCGGGCCAAAAAATTGAACATTATTCAAAACCTAAACAAACACCTACTAAGTAATTTAGCCGCCATATTGGCTCCGGTGAAGCACGCGGTCATCGAGCTTAGCAACGAGCGCAAACCAACCCTACAGCTTGTTCTTCCCACCTACGTCCGGCTGGAGAAGCTCTTCACCTCCAAGGCCAACGATGCCGGGATCATCAGCAAGCTCTGCCACCTGTTCCTCGAAGCTTTGAAGGAGAACTTCAAGGTCGAGTCTGCACACAAAGTCGCAATGATTTTGGACCCTCAGCAGAAACTACGGCCCGTTCCTCCGTATCAACACGAAGAGATTATCAGTAAAGTCTGTGAATTAATCCACGAGGTCAGAGATGGGGTCGAGGAGACGGAGTTTGAAGCGGCCAAAAAACCAAGACAAACCACCGAGACCACCAAAGTTCAGGAAGACGATCGGCTGGGGAAGAACGAAGTTTACGACTATCTTCAGGAACCCCTCTTTCAAGTCGCGCCGGACCTTTTCCAGTACTGGTCATCGGTTTCCCAAAAACACGTGCACCTCTCCAAACTTGCCTTTTGGCTGTTAGCGGTCCCCGCGGTCGGGGCGCGGAGTGAGTGTGTGAATATGTGCGAACAAACATTACTTATCAAAAGGAGGCGACTTCTCAGCACCGAAGACATGAACAGAGTCATGTTTCTGAAGTCCAATATGCTTTGAACCAGTGATGTTTTTAGGAGAAGTGACTTCTGAACTAAAACACTGTTCCAAAAATCAAGCGAATGACAAAGGATTTTATGCTGAAAACACTGTGGACCTCAAAAAGGAAACGCTAGGAACCAAGTGCTTTTTGTTTGTTTTTCTTTTGTTTTTCTTCGACTGACTGAGCATTGTTTTTAGGATTTCCCACGAGCGATGGCGACTGTTTTACGCTACAGGCAGCTGACTTCCAAAGTCACTTGAAGATTACATTTTGGGTTTTTTCTCTACATATAGTAACTATTTATTTTTCAAGGTTTTCGGCAGGGCCTTATCATACGGTGTAATTCGTTAAGGCGACTTTCAAAATAATTAAAAAAGAAAAAAAAAACTTTTTTTTTTTTTTTTTGGAGCCTTCAACCAACTGTGAGGATAAAGAAGTCGGATTTGTCTCCATTCCTGGTTATTGTTTGAAGAGTCTTTTATGTGTTTTATTGTAAAGGAAACTGCCCTGTTGTATTTTTTTACGTCTGTTCTTAAAACTGCTGTATGCTGACTGTACTGTTACAAGCCACGTTATTGGTCCGCTTCCCAATCTGAAGAATTTTTGACTTTTTTTTTTTTTGTTTTACCCTAAATTATAAATGGTCTGGAATGTAACCATTGGACAGAACTATGAGCAATGATTGTGAATGTATGTGCAATACCTGGCACAAGAGGATGCCCACACTATAACTGTCGCACAATTGTCTATGTAACACAGCGTGGCCACTCAGGCGGTACTCCCCGCTGCCTAGACATATACTGAGGATATAGCTGATGGCGCCTAGGAAAGGGCTTTAGAACGGTTTGCTGTTCGTTTCAACTTACAGGTGTTTTCTGTTATTACACAATGGTTTTTTTTTTATATAAACAGCGCCACTCTTGTCCATAGGCCATGTGAGGTATTGCAGCTCAAACTGGTGGCCAAGAGTGCTACTGTTTTTTAGATTAAGTCATCTGGCTTCTTGTTTATCTTATACTACCCTTCCTGAAAGGGTATATCCAGGGTTAGAAAAAAAATGGCTGCTTTCTTCTATAAACAGCGCCTCACCTGTGCATTGGTTGTGTGTGGTATTGCATCTCCGCTCCATTGAATAAATGGGACTAAGCTGCAATACCACACACAACCTGTAAAGAGGTGTGGTGCTGTTTTTGGAAGAAAGCAGCCATGTTTTTCTAATCCTAGATCACCACTTTAGCTCTCCTCCACATACAGTTACGTCTTCATCCCCTATCTTTTCACTTTGTCACCCCCCCTCCCATCACCGCTGTATCAGCGCTCCCCACTTCTATAGTACCGCGTGTCCTACACTACCTCTAGTAGCTCCCATCACCTCTCTTTTTTGCCTCCTCTCCCATGCAGTGCAATCCAGTAACGGGCCACTAGTTACCCCATTAGGGTGCTGCACTGTCTGGGCTGATTCTCACAAGTCTTGTGGGTCACAGGTTGATGTAGGGTGCGGAGCAACACTGTTTATTTGCACATAATAAAGAGACATTTTACTAACATATTTCCCTGTTGTGTTGGGCAGCGATCACCCGGTGTCCGACACGTCCAGGTAATGACTTCGATATAGAACCGGCAGCCGAGAAATGCACTGAGGATATTCAGGATGTAGAAGCCGCCCGCAGAGCTCTGTAGAGATGGGACTATAGGAACCTGCTGATAACAGGTATGAAGGGAGGACTAGGGGTTCTTATACACCTCCCCATGTGGGCCAATGAGACAGCTGGTTGATCGGCGCTCGTTTGCTCCTGTCACACGGAGATGGATGGGGACGAGGGGTCGTTACTCCGATCGCTCGTCCCCATGCGTTTCTATCATCTCGGCAGCGCGTCGCCCTGTTTGCACACGCGCTGCCGACACTGATCATAAACCATACGATCAGCCGATGAACAAGTGTTTCCCGATAATTGGCTCGTGTAAAAGGACCCGAACGCTCCCGTCTGCCTTCTCGTGTTACGTTTCAGATTAGAGATGTTTTCCAGTTTTTAAATCCCAATTTCATATATCAAATTAAGGAATTCTGGGTTAAAAATGGTGGGGTCCTCTGCTGAGGATCCTCATTTCTTGGCCAGAGAGGAGTGCGGTTACAAAGAGGAGTCTGGTTGCTAGGGCTGGACATGCATAGCAACTATATCCACTTCATTAGAGAAGATATTAAATGGGGTTAACTGTTCATAGATTTTTTTTTGGGGGGGGGGGGGGCAGGGAATCTTCTTTCTTTCCACCTTTCCACATTCTGCCAAATTTTACTTTAGCATAAAAACACTTTCATGATCGAACCAAAGCGTCTTCAGATTTTGTCTAACCAAAGGCTATGGGGGGGGGGTCTTATTTTTTTAAGAAATAAATTTGAATACAATAATTTTGGCCGAGAATGATGAAGTTACTACGAGGTTAGGAGTCGCATGGTTCAAAATATTAGTTCATTGTTTAATAGGTTTTCCAGGACTTGGATGATCTATCCTAAGGATTGGTCATATATATATCATATTGGAGGGGGTCCGACTCCTGGCACCCCCCTAATGTAAGGGGGCACAGCGCTGTACATTTAGAAGTGGCCGTGCCTGGTATTGTAGCTCAGTCCCATTCACTTGAAGAACTGGCTGCAGCACTAGGCACGGCCGCTATAAATGCTGTGTCTGGTGGAGATTGATGAGCGCCGCCGCCCCTTAGATCAAGCGATCAGGAGTCGGACCCCCCATTGATCTGATGTGGATGGCCTATCCTAAGGATACATCATCAATATCAAACCAATTTAGGAAATTCACTAATATTTTAGGCAAAGTAGCTTGATATGTGATGACACAGTCCCCCCTTAGTTGGTCTCCTCTGTTTTCCATAAATATTTAAATCCCGTGGAAGCCTTAAAGAATCTCACACACCGCATTAATGATGTCACAAGCACCTTAGTTACGTCATCAGCCCCTATCCCACAGATACCTAGGTCCCGTTATCTGGAGACTCTACGAGGCCAGTCCCTACTGCAATGGGGACATCCCACACAGTTAGCGGGGGAGGCAGCAGGTACTTTACAGTGACTGGAATATTCGGGAGGCCCAAAAAAATTCTGCTTTGATTTATCGCTGAGAACTTGTGAGCTTCACCTTTTCTATGGTTGACCTGCGCTTTCAGACAACGCGTCTATCTCCGTACAATACACTGACCGACTCCACTTTTATATACAAAGTGTTTATTTAAAAACTAAAAAAAGCTGAATTCATTTTAAGTTTGACTAGAATAATCCTCCTGTGTATGGAAAACCATGACCCTGTAAATATCCTCTACAAAGAACCCGACCCCCCCGCAGCGCAGCAAGTAGACGAGCGGACGACATGTTAACTGTCCGTGTCAGATCGGCAAATACTCAACCAGTGTGCGTGTGGCAAATTGAGGGGTGTGGGGGGGGGGGGCAGAAAAAAGAAAAATATTTTTATTTTTTTACTTTTGTCTTGTAAACTTTTTCCAAACGTTAAAAAGTTTCATGTGAAGGAATTTCTCAGACGGTGAAAGGTGCGAAAGTCGATCAATAGAGTTAATGGCAATATTGACCCCCATATTCCCTGCACGGCTCGGAGCGCGGACGCAGCGCGGTATACGGAGGATCACACACTAGATTTTCTAGGCCGGCTTTTCTACAGGTATTAACGAATATTTTTCTTAATCCTTTTCGGTTTTGTGTTGAGTATTTCTTAATGCCGTTAGTGTGTGTGTTCATTTCTACTTTTTTAGTGACAATATTTTTCTACAGATTACATTAGCCGCGCGGTGGCGATGGTTGCGACGCGCCGTACGGCGGCTCCATGTACCGTATGTTACTTCGGATCGCTCTGAAACTTCCCGTTTGAAAAAATAAACTTGGTTATTTTTGTTGGTGCAGATCAAGAATCTCACGCACAAGCAATACTGCACTACTGACAGGTCGCTTTATTGTAGGGAATTTGTGTTTTTAAAAATTGTTCATTTTAATAAAATGTGCCGCCATTAGGTCAAAATTGGGGAGGAACTGATACAGTTGTAAAAAAAAATGTTCCCTTTACATAGAGCATTGAATGCTATAATATGTAATAGTCACAATCCCAAAAAATTCCTTCCTCCTTTCCTCTTGGTTTGCACTGTTATTTACTGCGGCTTCTTCACATTCATACTCTGCAGGTTTACAAGCAATAAAGACGCCTGGTTTTTCACGTGATTCGTGTATGAGGATGGGTCCCACTTGGGCCGTGTAGACGAGCGCCGATCAATGAGAC